>NC_033624.1:6604293-6656329 GCF_001540865.1 Ananas comosus
AGTCTTCATATTTACTTTCATTGAAGTTTTGGTTGGCGAAATTTTGTGCCATTATAATATATTCCCGAAAGCTTCTACACAATTGTTTGGCCATGAGCCACCATTTTATCTCTCGTGGAATCGCGTTCATCCTTTCCTCATCGGAATTCATAACCTACCCATATTGTAAAGCCTATAAAGTACAAGTATCGAAACATCAAATTCCTATGATAATATTAGGAGATGAATGTAAATAAATAAAACTATATACGATCTGAAACCAATCAACAAAGTTTCCATATGAATTTATTTATACACAGCTTCACTTGGGCGGGTCCACGCTTTTGTCTTTTATATATCCTTATGAATACTTAAACAAACAAATAAAAGAGTATTATTATAAGAAAACAAACACTCATAAGGTGAACTAGTATGCAAGACTTATGTAATATCATAACAGGGACTTGATAAAGACGATCTTCAAAAAGATTATCTCATTATTTAAATAGTACCCATATCTATGTGGCTTGCATCCATGGTTTTTATCAAGAGAATTGTGAGTGATGTTCGCGCAATTGAACCGTCAATATTACTTCCGCCAGTCGATTGAATATGTTTCGACAAGAATCTAAATATCACTCGAACAACCATACACTCCTGCTAAATATCCCTCAGCTATTGAGCCCTGCCCGGGATGGCTTTATACGTACATCGACCAGTACTTGGAATCAAAAAGAACCTATAGTTAGAACATAATAATTAAGAACTACCATTAAAAAAAAGAGGCCAATAGTCTATCTTAAGAATAATGTGAAAACTTGTTGAATAAAATTCTAACCTCTCCAATTGGATGACATCAACGGTATCTGAACACGGTCCTGCGATTTTTGCTTCTCGTAGCCAATGGTTACAAAATGGACCATATCGTAAAAAGATGGGGGGAATCTTTTCAAAGATGGCATAGCATGTCTCCCACACTTCGAGATTTCTAGACGCTCAAGCTCTTGTACATTCCAGGTTTAGAACAGTAGGCTGCGGAAAAAAATACAACATAAAATCAATTAAAGCTTGCAATACTACCTTCGCGCAAGCACCACTCAATGCATACGACAAGTAGCTGTTGCATCAGAATATGAGAATCATGGCTTTCAGATCCTGTAATCTTATGCTGCTTGAGTGAATACATCGTGATATGTTTGATGAGTAACACATCTGGTACTTACAATTTTTTAAAACTTTTAAGAACATCACCTAGTCTTTCGGAGACATAACGAAACAATGCCGTGTAAGATATACTCATATCTTGAATCTAACACTTTGGGAGGTGAAGTTCGCATGTCGCTATACCGATGTCTTGTAGATCATGTCGTGCCTTACAAATTAATCTTTAAGTTCTTACCATCAAGATTCAACAAGAATGTACCAAGATTATGTCACTTACATTCTTTTCCACGTGCATGACATGCAAGATTATGACGATAAACGATGTTCCCAATAAGTAATGTAAAGAATATACTCTTTTCTTCCATGGTTGCAACTTTCTGTACGTCCTCTTTCCTCTTACCTGTTTGTAATTAACAAACTACCAAAATTGCATTCATAATCTCTTAGTTTGTTGCCAAAATAGCACTTCCGTATAGCATTTAGGTGCTGTTCTATTTCTCTGAGTCCACAACATGACTTCTATTCCTTTATCGAGAAATCTCATGATTGTTATGTTAGGAACCGCGTCTATGTCGCATACAAATTATTTACCTCCATATTTTAAGCCATCGGAGTAATACTATAGTTCAAGATGGGAAGAAGAGCACCTTTGGTATTCCTCCAGCACAGAAATCACCATAAGCTGGAAAGTCATTAATGTGTCACAATAAACCAGCAATGCCATTTGAAAGGTTTCTCACTAGAGTATCATAAGTTTCAACTCCAAAGCTCCCACAATTCTTTAAGGTATTCAATTAAAAGGTTTTGTAAATACACATCAATATTAGTAGAAGGTGAGTTTGGCTGGTAGTAAGCAAAGACAAGATGAAAGAAGATCGTTTCAACTATCATGGAGGTAAATTATATGGATCAAGATAACACGCGCGAGCAACTATAACTAGCATCATATTGAAAAGGTAAAGCCGATCAGTAGCTATAACCAAGTCTGGACCTATACGATGAATCCGATTGAAAAGTGACACATATTGCTTAGTCAAAAGCTTTTCCATGCCGGTTGATCAAGCGGATGTTTCTCACTACACACCTCATTTGTGCGACCTAGCATGCCATTTCATTAAAGAGCAGTGTTTTAGAAGATGTAAACAACCTTTGTAGCTTGGCTTTAGGAGGAAACCACTTAAAACTTTTGGGGTTTTTGTCTCTCTAGTAGATTCCTCGTTGAATCTACTTTAGGAGCTTGCTCTTCACGAGTTTCCATCTTGAAGCACACATGTATGCGAGACAAAAATTAGCACATGTATTATCTTTCCAAATAATACCAGCCGTTAGGGCGAGCATGAATTTTTCATATTTAAGTCTAAGTCCATAATGTACTTTTTAGCCTGATATGAATCTCCTCTGGCAATCTAGAACCAGAAGGAAGCATATTCCTCAACACTTCAAGCAACATAGTAAATGACTTGTTACTCCACCCATTAAGACACTTCAAATGGTATAGAACCAAAATTGCTGTTAATTTACTGTATTTCTCACACCCCTCATACAGTGGTAGTTCGGCATCTTCAAGCAAGGTAAAAAACTTTCTAGCATCTTCATTCATGCCTTCTGTAGATTGTTGTGTAGATTGTTGTACATCAGGACCTTCACTAGATGACTCGTGGAAACAATCATCACCTCCAGCTTCTTCTTCTAGAGTTTGATTATTCATTTGAAAAACTTCACTTAACATATCATGCATATTAGCATTTACATTAGGGACTTCATAGTTATAGATTTTACTAGTGCCCTTTGATGCTTCTCCAAATGCAGATTCACCATAAAAAAACCAATTATTATAGTTTGGACTGATTCCATTACACAACAAATGATCACGCACAACTAGTTTGCTCCAACTATAGGAATTCGTACATTTCAAACATGGGCATGAAATCACTCCATTCTCGCATGCATTTTTAGAGGCAAAATCGAGAAAACTATTTACTCCTTCGTAGTATTCATATGTCCATCTATTCCTTTTGATCCAACTCTTATCCATTATAATAGAGTATCAAAAAATTTATATCTGATTGTCAAGAAAAAAAATTAGTACAATCAAAAAGCAATATGTAACTAAAATCTTATAGAATATACTAAAAAACCAAGTTCAAATAGAACTATTGGAAACAGGAAGTAAAAATTACTCTCTCTCAGCTGTAGCAAAACGAGAAAGGACTTGTAAACTAAGAAAAGAGAAATCGTTAGCAGTTTACATATGAAGAGCTGAATTTCCTATCTAATAACTTATTAGGTCATATTTCAATGCCAGTGTATTGTCTTTCTTGTAAACTAAGAATAGAGAAATCCTTAGCAATTTACATGTGAAGAACTGAATTTCCTATCTTATTAGGTCATATTTCAATACCAGTGTATTGTCTTTCTCTTTTCTTCAGTTAGTTGCCAGTGGAGAATTAAACTTCAGGGTGCATTATAGTGGAAGAGCTTTGTTCTCCCAAAAGTTTTCTAGACATCCTATAGTAACTTTCCCTTTAATGATCATAGGAGTGAAAAAATAAACCTCAAGAAGCCGTTTCCCTTAGGGTCAAGCTGTCAATATATCAGCAAAATACAATGAAGTAAATTACTTCAGCTGCTTAAAAATTGTAGATTTTCCTGATTCACCCGCACCTTCAAATGAAAAGGTAATTAAGACCAGATAAATATTAGTAAAGTTTTTAAATTTCTAGACAGGATGAAGACATGGCCACCAGAGCAAAATTTTCATTTAGTTTCAATTTATTCAGCTTTTTAGGCAATCTACTAATAACCGATGATGCTTTCAACACTGAGAAGTTTAAATTGTCAGCATTATCGAGAATTTTCAAGAAACATAGCAAGAATCTGACACAGGAATCAAGCATATATTTAATACAAACTGTGCTGGAAACATGATTCAAATAATAATGAACTCATAATCAGTCAAAAACAAAAGTTGTATCGGAAAAATCAAAACCAACAACTCGCAGATTGTTAGTAATACCTAAGAAGACCAAAGGAATGACACCAATCATATGGCATATACTTGCCAGTTCTTGAATACCTCTTCTAATTGAGACTTTGCTAATATTGTCCTCCAGATAAGAGGAATACGAGGTAAAAATAAAAATGAACAATTATTATGGGTAGGCATACCAAGAAGTAAAAGCTTATGGATGTGTTGCTCCGCCTTTGTTTCCTGAGCAATTCGGCGCTCAATTTCTGCAGCCTGCATATATTCAAAGAGCAAGAAGCATGAAATCAGTACTCACTTTTGGTTCTCTTGATACCAGGGGTTAAAGAGCATACCTGCACATTCTCTTCGGTATCAGCCTCGTTGAAAGAGTGTGGTCTGCTGCAGGAACAGCCCATGTTTTCCAGCAAAACGGCAAGAATAGACATCATACTATAAATACTTCATTTGATCTTCTACACGAGCCCGTAATGGATGACTCCATTTCTTTGAAATTCAGATGCCGCCTATTAATAGAACTCTAACTGTTACAAAAATGAAAGAGGCTCCGAATTTGCATGTTCGGCGCTGTTTCTACCTCTGTTTCCATATCTGTAGCCACTCTGGTAGAGCATGTGGCTCTAAACATATAAACTAAAATAAAATAAAATCTAAGCCTTGTTTGGTGTTGCTCGTCTTTCTTTTCTTTTTTCTTTTTCTTTTTCTTTTTTTGGTGTAAACACAAATTCTATGTGACTATAAAATATGTTAGAAAAAAAAAAAAATCAAACAATGGCACCAAACAAGGCCTAAAGCTTCTGTTGTGCAGGAAGCAAGAAGCTGCAATGAGATTCTGAGCTCGGAAAACAACTCCAAATTGGAGCTTCTACTTCTGCTGCTGAGAGAAGCTACACACTGCTTCTCCCAAAAGCACTTCTTCGAATAGCACTACACTCTACAGCAGGGCTAATATAACTTCATCTACAGCAGATCCGTGGAAGCAAGAAGCTGCGATGAGATTCTGAGCTCGGAAAAAAAAAAAAAACTATAAATGGGAGCTTCTACTTCTACTGCAGAGAAGAGCTACACAGTGCTACTTAAATGGCACTTAATCGAACAGCACTACACTCTGAAGTAGGGTTAATACAACTCCATCTACTGTAGATCCGCGCATTCCCAAAAAGATCTAACGAAACAATGAATGCAAGCTAAAAAATGATCAGTAACACTACAACCTCAAGAAAAATTGAAGGAAAAAGAAGTGATTAGATCTACTAAATTGCCCAAAGATAAACTGTAAAGATCGGATAAGAGAGTAAAGCAAGANCGCCTTCAAATATTTTCAGGTTCCATGATTTTCCATGTCCTTAATCTTTTATGGATTTCAAATAGTTACTTTTAATATCTTTTTTTCATTTTTCAGCAATCGACTAGGGTTCCTTTATTCACAGAAGTGGCTTAAATTCTGTTGCCACAATTATTTGCGAGTTCAGGTGCCCTTCACAATTTATGCTACAATTGTTTACAGCATTTTGCCAACTTTCTTCACCATTTAAATTGTGATGTCTTCCCATCATGCGATTAATAGATATAGTAGGAAGAGTTATAGTATATGTAAGGTATATCATTTCTGTGTAATTATTCATACATCCTCTTATTTGCATGTCCTTTTTTGTCACTTTATATATACATATTTACTTTGGTGCAGGAGTCAAATTTATCAACAAAAAAAGGGGTTAATCTGGCTTACTGTATTTTATCTCTCCTACTTATGGCCTAAATGTTCTTTTCTTTCTTTTTCACTTGCAATGGATTAGTGTTACTTGATCTTACATTATGCTGAAAATAAGTTTTTGTTGACTAATTTCTGGTGTTAATTTTATTCAGATGATTGTTGAAATAAGTCTTGATCTTACATTTTGCCAAATAAGTCTTGTCTCTCTGTAGCTAAAAGAAAAATTCCTCTGAGAGGTTTTCCTAAAATTTGTGAAAGGAAAACCCTAAATATATACTACAAGAATTGCTGTGAACATTTACTTTTACTAAACCTTATATACGTATTTTTCTTCTTACTTGGATTCCATTTGCGATCAGGCCTTGTGATGGCTTTAGTTGGATCTTTTCTTACCATGCTTGTAGTAAGTACCTTTCCTCACTATTTTCTTCGATATTTGATATTTTTATGCACTAGGACTAAAAATTTCTTTGTGGGCAGACTCTAATTCTGCCATGTGCTTGCTTTTTGGGCATTCTCAAGAGTAAAGTTTCGTGGCTACAGGTTTGATGATGCTTCTTAACTATATCTTGATTTTAATGCAATGATGACTTTTTAAATATGACTTTTTGTGATTACTTTGCTAATTGAAATGGCGTAGTTATTAGTTTAAAGATTCTAGTTTTTGCATTAACTTCGGAAAGGTTCTTGAACAAATTCAAGTCACATGGAGTGGCATTTTCTACAGTTTAAGCTCTAGAGAGCATTAGAAGAGCACCATTGAAGTAAATTAGTTCATCCGCCTTCGGTTGCGATATCTTTACCATCTATAGGTTCATCGGCTTTAATATCGTATTTCCTGATATTCTTAGTGGTGTGATCTGATTTTCCTTTTGTGTCTAGCATATTCATTAGCGATTTTCATAATAATACATGTCATTTGAATATAGGAAAAGGAAAAAAAAAAAAAAAAAACACCAAATGTTGTGGCATTGTGAAGTGTCATTAACTTTAAAGGCATTTCCAAAGGGTGGTAATTATGTAATCATATTCTGAGGTTTAACAAAATGGACACTTAACTAGACATATATTAAAGATCATAACATAGATCATTTATCCTACTAGATGTTTTGCTTCGGAGTTTCACGTACTTATTCTACAAGCAAAAAATCGACCCAATCTAGGTCACCAAGTTAATGTAGTTCAAATTATCTTCCCAGTAACTGTTTAACTGTGACATTTTGATCTTTAATGGATGATTTAGGAATATGATTTCAAGAATGGCTATTTAATGACATGTTTTTTCCAGTTTAGTTACCCTGTAGCACACGAAATTGGGTCGAACAAAGTACAAATGTGTTTCAGTGTAGTTTTATCGATCGTCCATCTCATATTTTGTTCTATGTCTCATGAGAAAAGGAAAGTCAGTAATGCTTCTTGCGAAGATGAAGTAAATAAACTCGAATCACAAAACTAAAAGCATCTCTCTAGCTAAAATTCAGATGACTTTCTTTTTCCTGCAGGCAATATTTTGTATCGTGATTATCGCCGTAGGAGTTGTATGTTCTGCCTTCGGCACGTACTCGGCTCTCTCGAAAATTATACAAAACTTGAGTTGATTCTTTGTATTATCCTACTATTAAGTTTCCTCGTAAATCAAGGTATTGTTGTTCTCTCTTTCTATGGTGTTGCGTGCTATTATTTTCTCTGTAATGGGAACTCAAAAGGCAAAACTATCTGTGTGCATCATCTGTTTTGGGTGAATATATCCAATCAATTTTTGACCATAGTTTGGTTGTTCTTGAGAAGCCAAATTGACAAACATTTTGTATTTAGTTTTCTTCTCTGGTTTTCCATTGGGAACCCTAAAATTCTGCAGCCTGGGAGAGTGTTTGCACTATATAACCATTGTGATAGAATTAGGGTTTTCATTGTGCAAAAAGAACAAGTTTAGGCTTGATCTAATATCCATCAAGCTGTGCTTATGAGTTAGAAACTGTCATCAAATATCAAATAATAAATATGATATTTGCAAGGACGACAAAGCGTTAAAAATATGAAACAACCGATATTCTCCTTAAGCTTCGGCTACCAAATAATGACGTTTTTAATATTTATATTCAACTCGAAGTGAACTAAAAAAGCCACGGTATAAATCTTAAAATATGGATATAAAAACTTCATAAAATTTATATGGTCAGACTCAGTTGAGCTTTAGCTCAAACTAACTCTGTGAGCTCAAACCAAGTTTTACCATTAAAAAAAAAAAAACCAACTGGAATTACAATAGCAGATGATATTTACTTAACAAAAATATCATCCTAATCCAGAAGCATTTATTTATTTTATTGGTTTTAGTTACTACTTACTACAATAACTTTACCCAAATAAAAAGGTACTGCAACAACAAACTCATATATAGAGAGGTTTGTTCATCCTTTGATGTAGATGAAATTTAAATTGTGAACTCTTTGAAACCTGGAGGTTAAACAATCTGATTCATTTATATCCATAATTATAAATGAATCAGATAATAATAGGTTTTGTCGATTTCACCAAATCTTTGGCATATGTTGATAAAATCAAGATATTTTCAGCATGAAGACTCAAAAAGGTTACATATAACTGTAAAAAGAGATTAGAAGAACACTAGGAAACCATTTATTCCACCAATAGTTGTGTATTATATAACAAGTAATTGTTTACCAAAATCAATGAGAGATGTACAAGAACTGAACGAATATACAGTCAATAGAGAAGTATATATTAGCTAATTACAGAAATATTAGTTTGTTATGAACATTTATAGTTAAAAATTAAAATAAAATAAAATTCAGAGGGCGCACGGTGAAGAGTACCTAGACCTCTTAGATTAACAAGTGAAGATAAGCCTCAAGCCCTTGGCTCGGAAGACTTTCCTTTAGCTTGTCCAAAGCGCGGCTCTCCAGCTGCCTAACTCTTTCCTTCGATAGGCCATACATGCGACCAATCTCTGTGAGAGATTTCCGCTCACCGTCATGAATACCGAATCGGTATTGGATTATTTTCCTCTCCCTAGGGTTGAGAATTCNAGAGTACCAGCATCGCCGCCATTGGAGAGGTCGGAGAGAGGAGTGAGCGGAGAGGGGGAGAGGGGACGAGGGTTTTGAGCGGGGGAGGGAGGAAGTGAGAGAGAGAGAGAGAGAGAGAGAGAGAGAGAGAGAGAGATATGGATGGAGAGCTCAGAATTTTTAAATGCTATGTGACTGTGGAGGCCCAATTGTAGCCCAATTGGTAAAATAAGTTAATATAATTGGGCCAATATTATTTATACAAGTAAAAATTATTATTACTATACCAGCAGTTTACTAAATGTTACAAAAAATATAAAAAACTGCTGGTATAGTATACTTTTAGCAGCAGTTAGCTTGACTGCTGGCTAAAAAGCGCTGGTATAATATACTTTTAGCGGCAGTTAGCCTAATTGCTGGTAAAAAAAATGTTGGAAGAAGCTCTATTTGTTGTAGTGATTAAATTAATTTTTTTTCTCGGATCTCATATGGCTAATACCTCATGTATTTATAGATCATAAGAGAGACGTTAATTTTAATCATATTCTGACTGAATTTCACATAAATAGAGATTTATACAGATTAGAATTTATTTTCTAGATTTATTTTTTTATCTCATGTGGATTAGGAATATCTCAGATAATTACCAATATTTATTTCTTATCCCATATGGATTAGAAATATTTTAGATAAGTCCTAATATGGACGAATCCCACCATCTCCTACTTGTACACACTTGGTACTTTATTCATATTTTCTCATCCCAAATATATTCTTATCTCGTTCTGCTTTTCATACGGGAAATGGTTGGTACGATCAATAACGAGAAGAATCAAATATGAGGAGTGTTATATTAAGCCACCATCTAATTAATATAACACTGCCACTCCTAATCTCGTCTATACCCCAAATCACTAAACTACACAAGATCATAGCATCTCTGATCCCATAGAGCAAGATAGATCTCTCTCATCAAAGCGTTTGTTCTCATGATTATATTGACAACAAATATCAACATAATTGCCCAGGCTATGAGTCACAAATCATACGTGTATTGTCAAATAATTTTTCCTTAGATGCCTCATGTCAATCCATTTCAACTTGACTGCTTTCCTAGACATGTTCCGCTGGACCGAATCAATCATGGCCCTTGGATATCATGCTAAAGTAGCATCACCAAGTATTCATTTTATGACATGGTTCTAAGTACCAAAGGATAGGCAAAGCTCACACAGCGACGAAACGGGAATCAATTTCATCACTCTCTAAAAAATAGTCATCGATCTTGCACATACGGTATGAATGGATGCTATGGTAGAGCCACCTCTAAGGACATGTCATGCTCAAAACACCATACGAATGTCGGTTCTGTTGTAACTCAAGACAATAAGGTTCTGTTGTGACTCAAGACAATAAACCTCAAGACAATCACCCACATGGTGCCTTCTGTACATTCGGCTTCATACAAGCCAAGTAGAGTAATGGACCATTTCTACTGTCGACTTCGTACAATCCCATCTTAGCTCATCTAAGGCGATATTTAAGATTTAAACACTTGCCAACTCTTATAGTGCAAAGTATATCACCTACATTACTAATTGCATTTGTGTGATCTTATTTGTCTCATCCTGCTCGCACTCCTAGCGACAGGGCGATCACCCATGTGAGAGGGCTGATCAAGGGTCTCGTGATATTCATTTTCATAAGGATATTGTGCACTAATTTAAAATTCAAAAAAAAGATGTATGATGTCAAATATATTTATTAGTAAAAATATTAATACAAGATATATAAGGGTCAAGTCCTACACAAACCCAATCCTCTAACATGTCTATGAAAAATATCTCTAACAAAGGGTTTGGTAAAAGGATCTGCTATCATATCATCAGTAGAAGCAAATTTAGTTACAATCTGACTTTGTGCAGTTATATCTTTAATGAAGTGATATCTGGTCTCAATGTGCATATTTAGATCTTCCGTGATACTTTGGATTCTTCGCATAAGCTATTGCTGCTTTGTTGTCACAATAGATAATAAGAGCATCATTTGCACGTGCTATTACATTCAAATTTATCATAAATCTCCTTAACCAAACAACCTCTTGTACTGCTGTTGTACATGCAATGTATTCCGACTCCATAGTCGACAAGGAGACACATGGTTGTTTCTTGCTACACCATAAAATAGCAGCTTCTCTGTAATATACCGAACTTTTGAATTCATGAAGTTACGATGTACGTTAGCTTAGAGAGCCATTGGAATCGTTCCAGCGAAGTTCGGGAGTATTCGGGTGATTCGGTGCGCATAGGCGCGAAAACAGAACCCGAAAGGCTATGTTGGATTATGAACTAAATCCAGCATTAGCATGGATGAAAAGATGATGAAAACATATTCGAAAATATGTTTGGAGAGTCTCAGTTCGATTTGAAAAGAATCGAGGTCAAACGAGCGAAAACGAGCGAAAACGGGGTGAAAACAGACGAAGGTTGAAAATGCTGAAAAATTGGCTAAGTCTTGAACTTTGGCCCTTCGGGGACCAGTCTCTCACTGCCTGGGACCGGTCCCAGAGACCCGAAAATGCCCAGTTCGGGGTGTTGCAAGAGAGGCATTGTTGAGGGGCTTATTGGCATTTTGTGCATGAGTTGAGTGTATAGAGAGGATTAGAACCTCTCTCTCCCCCTTTCCCTTACCATATCACCCCAAAAACTCTCCCTCTCTCTCTCTAAAAAGGAAAGGAGAAGAAAAGAAGGAGAAGAAGAAGAAGAAGGAGAAGAAATGAAGGAGAAGAAGACTAAGAAGTAGATCACCATCATCTTCTTCTTCTTCCTTGCAATGGAGCAAGCTTCTTGAGGTAAGCTCCTTGGAGCTTTAATGGTAGATCTTTAGGGTTAAGTTCTTACACTCTAAAGATGATTTTAGTGGAATCCTAGGATGCTAAATAGATGGTTAATGCATGATTCATGAAGTTAAATGATGGACTTTACTATAGTAGCATGTAGGGCTCCAAAAAGGGAGTTTTTGTAAATGTTTGGGTTTGATCTAAACTGACCCTATATAAACCTAATTGAGGGTATAACGAACGCGTTGGTGCACTCGGTTCGACAATCCGACGAGTGTACGCGAAGTTACTGACGTAACGGTCTGTTTTGGTACAGATAGTCGCAGCACGCGAGATAGACGCCCAAAAATCATGAAAATGGATCTGGAGCATCGTGATAACGGGGAATAAACTCCAGAATAGACAGATCGTGGATTGGTGGCCGTTCGGGTGGTCGCGCAAGAGTTCGGGCCAAACCGGTCAACGGGTGCCGCGGGAGGCCGATTGCAAGTGTCGACAAGCAATCGGAACGCGTTAAGAGGTGGGTTGTGCTTACCGAAGCGACTAGGTCGCCTTCATACCAAAGTTTAGTGTGTTTCACTATTGATGCATGATAAGAATGTTAAGTAAGAATGTATGATAAGAATGCTAAGTAAGAATGCACCATAATGATGCTAATAAATGCATATAATGGCATGAGCTAGATACTAAGTAAATGCATGTGAAGTATGCTAATAAATGCAAGAGCTAAATACTAAATGAGTATGTAAGACATATGCTAGATAAATGCATGAGTTAAATGCCAAGTAACATGAGCTAGATGCATGTTTTAGAAATGGATGCATGATTGAAATGCTAATAAAGAATGCATGAGATATGTGCAAAGTAAGAATGCATGAGTTGTAAGCTAAAGTGTAAATCGATGATCATTTGAAAAGAACATAAGTATGTGCATGAGATGCTAAAGAATATATGCATGATTCATATTATGAGAATATGTTAGAATAACATGAAGGTTGAACTTGAGTTAATGAACTCTAAGTAAAGAACTCAATAAATGTGGCTTGTAAAGAATCCTAAGTATAAATAACTAGAATGATGAGTGGCATTAAACCTAGTGTCATTGAACATAGGTTATTCACGAGTGGCATGTCAAGTATAATTCTTAGGTGTGGACAACTAGAAAAACAAGAACATGAGTGGCATTGAACCTAGAGTCAAGTAAACCTAGGTTGTGAACATAGTGACATGGAATCTAGAGTCCAATGAACCTAGGTGGTAAAGAATATTGGACCTAGTGTTAATGAACCTAGGCTAAGAAGATAATGACGTTGAACCTAATGTATCAACTTAGGTTAAGTAAAGGCTTGGACCTAGATAGGTCGATACTATAGAGTGAGACCAACCCTTGAGAGATGAAATGTGGATTCCGGAATCCCTGCTGCTAGTGCAGCGGCTGCTAGTGCAGCATACAAGCTCGATAGTTCTTGGCTGCGGGTGCATATGGCATGTTCCTCTCCCACCGAAAGAACTTCGAGGCTTGTTATTGAGCAAGAATCATGAGCGCTAGGATGCATGTGGCATGTTCCTCTCCCTATCGGGGATCTCGGCTGCGGGTGTATGTGGCATGTTCCTCTCCCACCGGGGGATCCCTGACCATGGGTGTACGCAGCTCTGGGCGACCCATTGGGCGATGTGGTTTGTGTCTTGATGGCTGAGATGCATGTGATAGTTCCTTCACCTCGAGCCTGATAGAGCGCGGATTATCCGCATATGATTGACTCAAGATCGAGTCGAGTGACATAGTTGGCTAAGATAAAGTAACCTTAGGTAAGAGTGGCAATGTGTATAATATGGCTAAGGTGTGAGTACCCTTAGAATAAAGAATAAAGAATAAAGAAGGGCTAATGCTAAAGATTGGCAAGTAATAAAGAATAAAGAAAGGCAAATGTTAAAGAATAGCTAGTAAAGTAAAGAATGACTAAGAGTAAAGAATGAATAAGAATAAAGTGTAGAAGCAATTAATCAACTTATATGAGTTGCATAACTTACATATTGCATGTCGTGAGGCAAAAACATGGTAATGTTAGTTGCATGATATGATTTCATATCTATCTATTAGACTAACATGTTGTTTGCCTCTTTTGGATCTGTTGGTCGAGCTCTTCCCTTGGGTGGCCGTACCCACTGGGAACCTGGAGTTGGTTCTCACCCCACGTTGTTTTGGGGTGTTACAGGTTCACACGTGAGTGGCGCGGCGGCGCGAGGCAAGGGCGTAGTTCTGTAGATAGCGCCCTACCTAGAGACCAGAGATAGTGGTACCCCAAGTCGGCATAGCCTAGGGGTAGTGAAAAATGAAAGAATAAGATGTATCAAACTTGTAGTAAAGTTGTAATAACTATGTTAAATGTAGATTGTATTTGGAAGTAGAAATCAAAGAATCAAATGTGATGTAATCTAAGAATGCAAAAATATAATATGTGAGATGAATGCTTGTAATAACAAGTAGGTTTATGTTTTTGATACTTCCTTATGCAATCTTTGGTTGAAATGTGTTCCTGGTTGGAACTTCGTACATTGTATTGATTGCGACGCCTTGAACGTACAGGGGAGACTCTGTCCGCGGTACAGGGGAAACCCTATCCGTTCGGCGGTCTGTTGGCGTGCTCGAATCCGACCAAAGAGGCGGGCTCGGGGCGTGACATTCTCCAAATAGAAACGCATATCCCGAGGTAGATTTGCGTTCATCTCTATCTACGGATCCATCGGTGTCGGTGTATCCCATCAATCTAAGCTCTCCTCCATGATAGCATAGAGCAAGGTTCGCAGTTCCCCATAGATATCTGAAAATTCTTTTACTGCCTGCCAATGTGCCGCACGAGGATTACTCTGATATCGACTAACTATGCCAACAGCAAAACATATGTCGGGCCGAGTACACATTATTGCATACATCAAGCTACCGACTGCACTCGTATATGAGACTTTTTTCATTTGCTTTCTGTCTTCTTCTGTTTTAGGACATTGTTCAAGACTAAGATAATGACCCTTCTCCATTGGAGTGTCAATAGGTTTCGAATTGTGCATTTGGAATCACTCCAATATTTTTTTAATGTTAAGTCTCTTAAGACAAACTTAAGAATTTTCGAAATCGATTCCTATGGATCTTGACTTCCAATACATAATCCGCTTGTCCTATATCCTTCATCTCAAAGAAAAGGACAACCACTTCTGTGTGGTGATAATTAACTCCATATTATTTTCGGCTAATAAGATATCGTCTATATATAGTGAAAGTATAAGAAAACTTTTTTCTTCTCTTTTAACGTACACGCAATGATCTTTTTCAATCATCATAAAGCCTATTGAAATAATTGCTCTATGAAAACGTTGATACCATTGCCTAGATGATTGTTTTAAGTTCTAAATGGAGCGTTTTAAGCTGCACACTTTGCGCTCGTCCTTCGGCTATAAAACCAGGAGGCTGATTCATATAAATCTCCTCGTCTAGTTCTCCATTCAGAAATATAGTTTCATATCCATTTGGAACAATTTCAAATCTAAATGTGCGACGATAGCCAGAATCAGGTGAATTGAGACAAACCTTACCACTGGGGAGAATGTCTCTTCATATTCTACTCCCTTCTTTTGGGTGTATCCTTTCGCCACTAGTCGGGCCGTATATTTGTCAATTGATCCATCCGCCTTCCATTTTATTTAATCATTTATTTCCAATAGCTTTACGTCCAGATGGATGATCAACTAACTCCCACACATTGTTCTTAGCCATAGAACTCATCTCATCCTCCATATCAACTAGCCATTTACTACAAACTGGTGAACTCATAGCTTCTGCATAAGAAGCTAGCTCATCAACATCCGTAGAAGCACACATGAACAATTCCCCTTCAGTCTCAAATTGATAATGGGGAACTTCTCTACGTTTACTTCTTCGTAATGATAGACTTTATGATCCATGGTCAATCGGCACACTCCCACTGACCATAGGATCACTCCCACTGTTTTGGACTATATTTTCATGTAGCCTTTGTGCCTCATTCTCGCCTAACAATAGGGCATTTCCATTAGATTCTTGCAACTCATATAGTGCAAGATCCTTTTTAATCTCACCAATGTCTGAAAATTCATGCTCAAGAAAATTCACATCGTGCGACTCTATCTCAGTCATTCCTTCATCAGGATGCTTGCCATACAATACATAGCCTTTCGAGCAATCAGAATATCTAATAAAAATTTATTTATTTGCTCTAGGGCCTAACTTTTCATATTTATGAGAAGTATTATATACATATCCTACTGATCCCCATGGGCGTAAGCCTTTCAAATTTTGCTTTATGCCATGCCATAACTCATAGGGAGTTGAAGGAACTGACTTAGAGGGCACTCGGTTAAGTATATAGTTAGGAGTCAACAACACATCACCCCAAAAACTAATTGGGAGGTTGGCTTGCGCCATCATTGACCTAACCATTGCCAAAAGTATCCTATTCCTCCTCTTTGCAATACTATTTTGTTACGGAGTGCCGGGAATAGTTAACTGTCTGCGTATCCCCTTTTCCTCACATAGTTTTCTAAACTGGTCTGATAAATACTCTCGTCCTCTATAAGTACGTAGAACTTTTAGAGTTCTTTCTGTTTTGTTTTCAACCTCCACTAAGAAGCGTTTAAAATAATCTGAAGCTTCTGAACTGTAAGACAACAGATATACCGAACTATAACAGGAATAGTCATCAATAAAAGTGAGGAAATAGGATGCGTCATGACGTGCTCTCAAATTTATAGGCTAGCATATGTTTGAATGAACTGGCTCCAATGGATGAATTGCTCTACGTGCCTTACCAAAAGGCTTTCTACGGGCCTTTCCTGCTAAACATGGTTCTCAAGAAGGTAGGCTAAGCTTAGTGGGTGACCCCAATAGGCATTCTCCAGTTAGTCTAGCCATTCCTTTTTGTACAATGTGACCCAATCTCGTATGCCATTTGATAGAATCAGACACAATATCAGGAGAAACTAATAAAGCAGAATTATTATTGTTATTAACAAAATCTAAGTCCAAATCTAAGACAAAAAATTTATTCTTTAAACAACCATTACCATAAAAGTCCTTGACTAAATAAATAGTTAACTGGGTATTTGTAAATTGAAAAGAAAAACCTAATCTAAGTAACACGAAAACTGACAATAGATTACATCGGATGTTCAGTGCATACAGTACATCATATATTATCAAATAACGACCATTGCGCAATCTAAGTTGGTATGCGCCAATTCCAAGGGCTTCTTCCTCAGTGCTGTTTTCCATCATGACATAATGGCTGCCAGCAGACACCCGACGATAATCCACATATCTTGCTCGATCTCTCGTTACATGCTTTGTTGCTCCTGTGTCTTTTTTGGCTTAGTGCAATTACGAGCGAAGTGTCCCATGTTTCCACAGTTATAGCATTTCACTTTATTTAAGTTTTTCTTCCTGCGCCTGCCTTTGCGGCACTTATCTATTCCGCCCTCATTCTGTGCACGATTTCTAGTCTTTCAATATTTATTTTCACCATTTTGGTGCTTGCGCTTAGGCCACTTGCCTCTGTGCTGTCCACCGTCGGCAATGAGTGCATTAGTACATTTCACCTCTCCGTGCTCCGCTTCCAACTCAAGATGTCGAGCTATATCGTCGAAGGTCTTAATACCCTTATTGTGAGTTAGCATAATCTTGACCTGATCGCAAGTTGAATCCGGTAAGGACCATATAATTGACTGAACATGTTGTTCATCAGTGAGCTCACAACTGGTTGCTTTAAGTTCTCTTATCATAGCAGACATCACCCTTAAGTACTTTGCCATAGAATACTTTGGGTCCAGCATATATTGATTGAATTTGAGATTCAAGGCACGAAGCCTTGTGGTCGACGTGCTACCATATTTCACTTTGAGCTGCTCCCATATATTTTTAGCAGTCTCATAATTCTCAAATTCCTTGATCAAATCAACATGCGTACAACTCAACATCGTGTAGCGTGAAGTTCAAACTTTCTTAAGCCACTCATTATAAGCTTGCAAACTGCGACGGTGCTGAGCCGTCGTGCCTTCTTCAAGCTGAACCATACTGTTGGTTAAAGAAGGGGGGAGGAGAGAGAGAGACTGTCTCTCTCTCGCGCGCGCGCGCGCGGGGTGCGGGTCGTCGGCACATGGCAGGCCGGTCCCCCCTCCCCTCTCTCTCACTCTCTCTCTCCCTCTCTCTCTCCCTATCACGGCCCGCGCCCCACGCCACGCCGCGGGGTCGGCGCACGGGAGGGAGAGAGAAGGGGGAGAGAGAGCCGCGGGAGGGGAGGAGGTGGGGAGAGTGAGAGGGGAGAGAGAGAGAGAAGTAGGTAGCCGGGAGGCGGGCTTGGGAGTGGAAGAGAGGGAGAGAGAGGGAGAGAGAGTGAGGAGAGAACCGGGGGTGGGCCTGCCATGTGTGGGGGCCCGCCACCCCCTGCTGCGCGCCGAGAGAGAGAGAGAGAGGCTCTCTCCCTCTCTACTTCTCTCTCTCTCTCTCCCCCTCTCTCCCTCTGCTCTCTCTCTCCCCCTCTCTCTCGCTCTCTTCTCTTTCTCTCTCGCGCCTGGCGCGCGCAAGGCCGGGTCTGCCCACGTGGAGCCCCTTGCCTCTACTCTCTCTCTCTCTCTCTCTCTCTCTCTCTTCTCTCTTTGCGAAAAGGAACGGTAGAAGGGGATGCCGAGAGGGCGACACGTAGAGCACAGTAATTCTAAGAATTAATATATCTATTAGACTGTAGATAGACTATAGATAATAATAATAGAGATACATTTCATAGATGCCCCTCTAGGAACTATTAATTCATCAATACCCTTCCAAAATAATAATATCATAAATGCCCTTCAAAATGTGAAAATTATCATAAATTCCCTCCTCTAGTTAAGATCCGTTAAAGCCCATTTGAATCGGAGTATAAATTTTTTAAAAATACCATTTTTACCCTTTATCTCTTTAATAGTTAGAATACTAATAGGTAGTTCAAAATAATTTTTGTAATCTAATTTGAGTATTTAATATTAAATAGTAAATTAAATAATTAATATATATTAATTAATAAAAAAAATATATAAAAAATTGTATTTTAAAAATATGTATGTTATCTGATTTTGTTTTGTTTTTGGTTTTGGTTTCGGTTTCAGATATTGGTTTAAATATAGACCAAAACTGAATTTACATACGACGGATTTTATTTTTTGGTACTATAACTAAAACTATCCCATATCAGCATTGATTAAACTTATCCCATTTAAATCGAGTTTAGATAAAATTCCGTATCTATATCAATTCACATTCCTAATTAGTATAGTAATTTTGAAATAAATATAGATTTTATTTTTTCCTATTTAAAAATAAATCATAATTGTTTTTCGATTGAATAAAAAGAGAGTTTTGTTCAAAAGCTAAATATATTATTATTTCAGTTTATTTATACACTTAATGCAGTATAAATTATCCCGAGAATAATTTTGATTAAAAAATTTTTTAACAGTTTTCAAGATTAAAGAAAGATCGGATAATTCCTTAACATTATTTTCATTTAAATTTTTATATATAGTTATTTATTTGATAAAAAATAAATAGAATCATTAGATTTGGTAAAATCATCAAAAAAAAAACTAAAAAATTCTTTTTTTTTTTTATACACTGAAATTAGGTTTTTTTTTAAATGAAAAGTTAATGGAATATCAACTAAAAAATGAAAGTTGAGGGAGCTGTTTCAAAATTGCATATAGTTGAGGGGGTTTCCATACATTTTTAGTTAAAAGATATTTGAGAGTAAATAAGTCATTTTAAAAATTAACCCATCTTTAACCATGTAATAACTATAGTAAAACTAACAAAACTAACAGTAGGGGTATTAATGATAATTTTTTGTGTTTACAGGGGTATTGGCGATATTTTAAACTTTATAGAAGCATCTATGATATTTTAAACTTTGGGAGGGTATCCATGAAATTGCCCCATAATAATAATTGTTTTAATTATTATAGTTATAAAAAATAAAATTAAAAGATAAAAAAAATCCCCAAAGCTCTCTGTAATAAAAAAAAATTCCTCACCCTTCCGACGCTCCGACGCCGCGCTCCGACGCTTCGCGCAAGCCCCGAGCTCCAACGCTCCGACGCTCCG
Source organism: Ananas comosus (assembly GCF_001540865.1). NCBI lineage: Eukaryota > Viridiplantae > Streptophyta > Magnoliopsida > Poales > Bromeliaceae > Ananas > Ananas comosus. Next base: position 6,624,166 of record NC_033624.1, read on the forward strand.
CGCAAGCCCGGCGCTCCAACGCTCCGACGCCGATCTCTCTTTCTCTCTCTCTCGCGAGCACAATTTGAGGCTCTTCCAAAGAGGAGCGCGGCGAAACCCTAGATTGTGAGTGTGATTAATATGCCCCTTTATTTAGATTTTAATTCAATTTCGTTACTCATTTTCTATTCTTTCTTTGAGTCTTTTTAATCCATTTTTTGCTTGCTTTTTTATTTTTTATGGTATTTTTATTCCATTAGAATAGAGAGAGATCAGAAATTTGCTGCTTGGGTTAGAGGATCTGATTCTGCAATAGTGGAGGTGAGCTTTTTTCTGTGATCGGGGGTGATTGGATTTGTCTATATGCTATTTAGTTTTTGATTTCGCAAATTGGAGTAGTCCGAGCTTTTTTCTGTGTTCCACTTGCATTTAGATTCGATCATTTTTGTTGCTTATTTTATTTAATTCTTTGCTGTTGAAAACAATAATAACTTTACTTTAACAGAAATCCACCGCATCAATACCAAATCTTTTTTATGTGGCTAACGAGCAAAATTTTAATTAAAATAAGCCATGAACATTACATATCTAAACTTGAAAGAAGGAACAGCTACTAGATTCCAAAAATTAAAAAGAAAAAAAAAAAGCGACAATAGCTGGAAATGAATGTTGCAATTATCCCATAATCTATATTGTTTTTAGTTTAGTGCACAAGTAGATTTGGGCGACTTGGTGTTTGTTTTGTATTTTGGAGACAGTGTTGAAAGGTTTTTTTTTTTTTTTTTTTTTTTTTTGGTGGGGTTAACTTGTTAAAAGATATAAACACAAGAAAGAAATAATAATGGGGTGAATATTGAGTTGGGATTTTAAGATGTTGTTGATGTTAATTTTAAAGGTTTACGGTATATATTGTGCATAGCAAATGGCAGCTGTATTATGCTGTGGGTGGCGCTAATTAGTTTTTAGCTTATGTGGGATGAGATAGTTAACAAAATTTTTAATAAATTTTATATCCGATATGGAAGGAATTTGTAGGGAATTTCCTGCATTTTAGCCTTATGAAGTTATTTTAATTTCCGGATGGTTTTAGGTTTCATCTTTCTACCTGAATATTAACAGTTGATTATTGGAGTTGTATTTTTTGTATAACTCTATATAAATTGTGTTTTCAAATTAGGCTTTAAATTTTACTTTAATTGTTGCTTCACTTGGTTTTGGGGTAGTGATTTTCTCTATTTCTTTTGTTTATTAGGCTTCTAATTGCTCGGATTTGGTGTTACTCGCCTCGTCCCTAGCTTAGAGGGAGAGATCGGTTGTGTCTTGCTTGGGTTGGGGGTTTCGATTGCCCAGTCGATTCGCTTTGTGTGATCGGGGGCTATCGGATTCGCTTTTTTCGTTGGTGTTCGGGCGCGGCGCGCTAGGGTTTAGAAGAGAGGCTTCGAGGTGAGCTTATCTCGCTTCTCGTTTACTACTCTCGAAACCCTAGGTTTAATTCTTTGTTTTTTTTAAGTATAAAACCCTCATTGATTCAATTGTATCTGGTTTTTTAAGTATAAAATTGAAGGTGATGAGGATTGGAGGAAAAGTTATGTAGTCGAGTTTTTACATAAGGAGTTGCGGCACTTTATAGCTTGGTAGATTATTTACTTTTACTCATGATTTGTTGATATTATGTCTCGAGTGATGAATGGAATATCAATTTTTGCCACATTGCCGCATTCTTTATGAAAGCTGTAATCATATCAAGTTTCTTCATGCTCTGGTGAGATGCTATATAGTGCATTGAATAGCTAGTAAGTTCTCCAACTTCTCTGACATTAATTTGTTAATTTTGCTGCTTATTCACTTACTGAAGCTTTTCTGAGCAATCAGATGGCTCCATCAAAAGGTGTGTTGCTTCGTTGAGATTATGTTACTTTATTGCTCCGAGGGTCGTTCATATTGATATATTTTCGTATCTTTAAGTTTTTAGAGGATCGTTCTTATTGATATATTTTTGTATCTTTTAGTTTTTAGTTTACTTACATAGTTTGTTCTTCATTGTTGATTCATGTCCGCACTGTGTGTTTCACTGGTTGCTCTTTAGATGTGAGAAAATTTGCAGTAGAAATGTTGTGCAAACTATTAGTTTGTTTATAAAGCATTACTGACTGTCTTGGCCTTCGGTTGACTCTAAAATATTACTTTTACCATAATGTAGCTTGTAGAAGTCAATAGAGTCAAAGGTCTAGGTAGTAAATTTTCATTTGTTAGAATTTGTTGTTGTTTGTAATGTTGGAAAATGCCCTTGGAAACTGGACTTCTAGGTAGTTAATTAATCATATTTATATACTTTTTAAGTAGTTTAACATGCTTTAATCCAAAAACAAAGGTCCTATTCAAACAAATAAATTAACCAAACTAAACTCATGGAACTATTTTGATTCAATTTGCTTGGCTTTTGTTTCTAATTTGACTCAATTTAGTTTTGTAAAAAGAAAAACCTAAAAATTGAACAGAACTGACTGATACTCAAACTATTAAAATAGTACTTTCTCGCACAATAATATACCCTAATGTTAAGCCTATAGAAAGAAAGGTCTATTCAAATCGAATAAACCAAACTAAACTAGCAGTAGTGGAGGTGAGCTATTTTCCTGTGATCGGGGGTGATTGGATTTGTCTATGTGCTATTTAGTTTTTGATTTCGCAAATTGGAGTAGTCCGAGCTTTTTTCTGTGCTCCACTTGCATTTAGATTCGATCATTTTTGTTGATTTTATTATTATTATTCTTATTATTATTATTATTTGCAAGGGGGAATGGAGTGCGATTGATGATTTCGGTTCAAAATTGAACCTTTTGCATGCTTTTAAGCATGACCAGAAGTGTAGATGTAGCTGAGTTTTAAATACTAATGTATGTTTATTGCTGGTAGGGAGGAATGTGGTGTTGGACGAGTTTGGGAATCCTAAGGTTGTTAATGATGGGGTTACCATTGCGAGAGCTATCACACTCGCCGATCCCATGGAAAATACTGGTGCGGCGTTAATACGGGAGGTAGACTATACTTTCCATCATAACATTTTTTTTTTAATTTACTTTGCGTATTAAGGATCTTCTTACTTTCCTAAAATTTTCATAACAGGTGCTTTGATATTGTTATTCTTTGTTGCAGCCATTGCATCCATTTCTGCTGGCAATGATGAGACTATTGGCAACACTTGTTGTGAATAACTTAAGGGGTATCCTGAATGTTGCTGCGATCAAAGCACCTGGATTTGGTGAGAGAAGGAAGGCTATTCTTCAGGATATTGCAATTTTGACAGGTACTTTCAATCTGTTAGGAAATAATTGCATACTTGTTATGGAGCAAAGTCATGCAATGTGCTTGTCTTCAGCTGGTTTGCGACTTCCGAAACTACAATTAGCTGCTTACTCATGTAGATTCAAATGGTCTTGAAACATTTGTGTTTTAAGTACTACAGGAGGATGGATAAACTTATTTAGTTGTCATGATTGGAAATTTGCAGGTTTGTTCTTTAGGTTGTTGTCAACCTCTTTAAATGGCGGAGCTGAAGCTAGAGAGCTTATGCTACTTGTGGTTCTGTGCATATGGTTGTCTTTTGTCAAAGTTCCACTACCACAGAGAATTAAATCTAGATATGACTATAGCATAGATAAGTAGACCTAATGTTATATATAAGTGGGCTGTAATTATATAAACTACCATGCTAGCTATGCCCTTACTGGCTGGATGCTTATATGAATGTCTGAAAATGATTCTGGTAAGCTACCATAACTGATGCATGCTTCCTCTAAATTTATGTAGCAATATGATGACTTGATGTGTCAATTGCTACGAGCAACTGTTTTGTCTTCATATCCTGATTGTTTCTGCTAGTCAGTCCTTTGTTGTGAAGCAACCAATTATTTTCTGTCCATGTAGGGGCTGAGTTCCTTGCCAAAGATCTTGGTTTCTTGGTCGAAAACACAGCCGTCGAGCAGCTTGGCACAGCAAGAAAGGTCACCATCTCCCAAAACTCCACAACCATCCTAGCTGATGCAGCAACCAAAGATGAGATCCAGGCCAGATAGCCCAACTAAAGAAAGAGCTTGCGGAGACCGACTCTGTTTACGATTCTGAGAAGCTAGCTGAGAGGATTGCTAAACTATCTGGTGGTGTGGCGGTTATAAAGGTTGGGGCCGCCACTGAGACTGAACTTGAGGATCGTAAGCTTTGGATTGAGGATGCGAAGAATGCTACTTTTGCTGCTATCGAGGAAGGGATTGTACTGGGAGGAGGCGCGGCTTATGTTCACCTCTCGACATGTGTTCCTACAATTAAGGACAAGATGGACGATCTGGATGAGAGATTAGGCACGGACATCATACAAAAGGTAAAATTTATTGAATCAAGGCTTGGTTATTGTTTTTGGTTTAATTACAGACCGTGCTTGTTGAGTTTTGATTTCAGCATTCTCGGTGTATTTTGAGTCCTGGTTTATGATGTCGGTTGAGAGTCCTTGAAACATTTAAAAGGTTGAAAGAAATGTACGTAGAACCGTAAATAATCATTATGGGACTTGATTTTTTTAAATTTCATAATATTGTTGACGCATCAAATCAACAATATATGTATTGAGAATATAGCCACTTGATAAGCAGATACAATTAATCCGTAAAAGAATATTATGACTTGATAAGCACATTTTTTCTGATTATGATGGATATTCTAAAGATAAACATTCTTAGAATTATTATAATTGAAACTGAAGCCTTTCTGTTTCCCGTGTGCCAACTCAATAGTCTTCTAATCAGGACCTGAATTATTATCTTAATAATTACTGTTGAAATATGATGCTTCCTGCATTGAAATTCCTCTTGTTTGTGTTAACCAAGAATACTTGGATTTTGGGTATTGACAGGCATCGGTGGCTCCGGCAGCATTGATTGCTCATAATGCGGGGGTGGAGGGAGAAGTCGTTGTAGAAAAGATCAAGGATGGAGGGAGAAGTCGTTGTAGAAAAGATCAAGGATCGCGAGTGGGAGATCGGCTACAACGCAATGGACGACGAGTACGAGAATCTAGTGGAAGCCGGAGTCATCGATCCCACCAAGGTCACTACGTAATACCGGTACACAGAATTCTGTGTACCGGTACGAGAATTTAGCAAGTTAATTTCATTTATAGTAATACAGACACATTCATGTGTGAGCAAGCATGCACAAGGAGTGAATATCTGATAAATTGTAACTTACATGATTGTTACAGGTTTCGGCCATAGTATCTTTTCTGTTAGGCCCTGAGCAAGCAGAGAAGATATTAATCATTGCTGGAGAAGTGGTTCCTCGTAAAAAAACCTGATCCTGTAAGTCTCTTCTTTTATATGGGTGAGCATGTTCTAGTCCTAGGAGCTTTCCTTTGTTCTTTTTTCCTTTCCTTTTTGAATGTGAAGGGCATTCCAGGATCCAAAATTGCTTTTTAGATATGCATTCATCACACTAGTAAAGCAGGATCTTATTTCTCGTTGACTATTTTATACTTTGTTGAACAATCCTTCTGAACTGCTAAACTTGGCAACAATCCTTTGCCTAAACATTCTGGCATTGACTCTTTAAGTGGTCTCCACCACAATCATTTCTTCAGCCTTAGTTATTCGCTTACTGTACTGATAATTTAGATAATACAGATGATAGTAGTTTAGTAATACTTATTTCTCTGGATGTAAAGTCAAAGGTACAAATCGTAAAGCATCCTGTAATGATATGCAAAATCATTACTTCTCACTCTATAATCAAATTTTCTTTTCATCATTCAATCTTTATGCCCTCTCATTTTTTTTAAATTTTGAATTTGACAGATAATTTTTTTTAATTTTGAATTTGACAGAAATTTTTTTAATGTTGTTATTTTTTAATGTTGTTTTGTTATATGTCTATGCAGTTTCTGTAGCTCATTTTCTTGACTCTAATTTTTGTTATCTTGTTGGCTCCACTGTTATAAGATATGACATTATGATGGTTGCTTTAGTTTCTCAAAATTCAGTGCTGCACTGCACTTCATCTTTTAAATTAGATCCAATTGCGTATCTTTTGCTGGAAGAAATGAATGAAATTGCCTTGGAAAACACTACATTATGGAGAAATAAATCATTCTGATTTTATTGTGCCATCTTCCACCTAATTAAAGAAATATTAGTTGTGTGTGAAGTAAGTTATGGTCTTAGATTAGTGCTGTAGATAGTTTTTGCTTTCAACCCTTAGGCTAAATATTTTGTCACATTTTGTAGGTGGAGTGTTTTGTGTCACCTGCAGTTTTTTGTGGTGGAATGGACATGTATCAAGAATTATTGTCCTTAGAGAATGAAGTAGGAAGTTTCCCCAAGTTTCTAGAGTGGCCAATAGTAATTGTGCTGTCAGCTGGTGAAACTATTGTAGGCTATAAACTAGTAGTTGTGCTGTTTGAAGCTATTTACTGCTCTTGCGCGCTCACTTCGAGCCTATTTTAAAACTATTTCGTCCTGGACGGTGGTGTTGGAATTGTAGTACTTTTTAAGCTCTACTTTTCTCATTTTTCAGAGTATCTAAGAGGTTTAGTAAGACCACACTTCGTATAGAAGCTGTGAAAACAATATATACTTTTGCATTATTATATTCCTTGTATTCTGTAATTTGAAACTAATCCAAATCATCATATGTAATATTTATTTTCCATTTCAACTTGGTTTAACATAGAATATAAATTAGTTTAACTAGAATGTAATTAGATATGTAGTCACGGCAATTAAATTGATTACATTTTAAAACTGATTACGATTTGTAGTGTTTGGTTTGAAAGAAAAAAAATAGTTTTTCATCAATATTTATTTAGTTTGAAAGAAAAAAAAATAAATGAAAAAGTGCTCTATATGCAAGAATTTTTAACTTATTTGGTTGGTCTCTAATTGAAAGATGGTTTAGAAGCCTTTTGATTTTATTGTTTCACTAACTTGATTTTTTTTTTTTTTTTTGCAGGAATTATCAAAAAAGATGAAGGATTGGTGTTAAATTCGGAGTGAATTCGTTAAATAAGTTGAAGAACTTGTAGAAAACTTTGATTTCATATGGATTTTATTTATTTTAGATTGAAAGTTTATTTGAATAAAATTTTTTATTGACAATTCGGTTTTTACTCTACAAACTCCTATTTGATTAAATGATTTGGCTTCTCTTGTTTGACAATTATTGTATGTCATCAAATTTAAATTTGTTTGAATGATGAATTTGTTCGTATATCTCAATTTAAAGAGTCTTAAAATCTTGTCTAGTTTTCTTTTAATTGTATAATTTATATTTTGAATTGGATTCACAACAATTACGAAACTGATGGTATAAATTTACTAATTTATACTAGCGCTTTTTACTATCTTTAGTAGCGTCGGAGAAGCGTTACTAAAATTATTATCTTCTCCAACGGTTATATAAACTGTCGGCAAAGCCTTTTAGCGACAGAGATCTAACAGCGCGCGGTTATAAAACTTTTCTCGATGGTTTTACAAATGTCGGAAAATTTTTTTCCAGCGGTTCTAGAGACTTTTCTCAGCGGTTTTGACCGCTTCTAAAACCTAATTTTCTTGTAGTGAATAAATTGTGTGAGAGAAGTTCTTGGAACTGACGATATGGTTGGCAACCATCCCGATTTTAACTTTGCTTCTCAGGGGGCAAGTTGCATAGCTTGTAGTGACGCTTTGATTGTGACTTAAAGATGGAAGTCGTTGGTCATACCCTTCACGGATTGAAGGATTAAATTTGAGGTAGTACTGATAGAGAAGCTACTAATGGATTATGATTTGATCGTTCTCTACCATTTGGGATGAATCAATTGGCGATGGACACCTTAAGTGGCAAACTGGTAGAGAAGTTGATAACGTTGATCCTTATCTAACTAGTTTTACTTGAGGAATCAAGTGAATAGAAATTAGGGGTTATTGCACCGGAGACACCCACAAGGTTGATGACCTTAATGGTGCAAATTACTTTTGGATCCGATTATAGAAGCTAGCCCATAATCGAGACTTGTAAAGGATTCAATATGAAGTCGAAATTGGAGCAGGAAATTTCTTATCGATAGACTGGTTGTATTTCAGTTCTGGAACCAATAATTGGTATCGAAGGATAATAGAACTAAGGAGATATCCTTAGTGAGACTCTGAGCCTTTGCGCAATGACTCCAAGCGGCATTAAAAGGCATGGAGACTTGAGATTGCCGCCCCGATGGCTGGAATAGAGATGAAACTGCTAAACTGTGGCACAATGCTTGATGTCACAATAAGTGAAGACTGAACATCAACTTCTAGTGAGCAAGTTGGGAATGCTGTCAGTTCCCATTCAGAGATGGGAGGGTATTACCATGGATTTCAGTATTAAATTATTTCGCTGTCAATCTAGACAGGGTGATATTGGGATAGCTGTGAATAGGATGGCTAAGCCAGCGCATTTCACTCCTATTCACCTTATTTGATCGAAGGGAAGACTCGCACAAGTACATCTTGGTGAATTGTGCAACATTTTGGAGTGTTAGCTCTTCTGTTTTGGAGGAGTCTCGATGAAACTCTTGGTATGTGATTGGATTTTTTGCACCTCCTTTCACCTGCAGAGTAGCGGCCAATCAGAACGCACCATTCGAATTTTGGAGAATGTGCCCTAGGTTTATGCATTGGACTTCCAAAGTGAATGATACTGTTGGAAGCCTCCTTGGAAAGGGATTGTTGATCACCCTTCATAGGAACGATGTGGAAGAGAGCTAATTCTAGCTTTCGACATACTTGGGAAAAGCGAGGAGTGTAATTTAACCCTCTCAGGAGCAATTGATTTTCATGCAAAATCAATTGAAGAATTATTTGGATAAGCATCGATGAGAAATGAAACTTCTTACGTGAGGACCTAAGTCTCAAGGATCAATTGTTGAAGACTTAGCTTATGATGTGCTGAACCTTCGAAATCGTGGGTTTTCCTGTGCGAAGGTGCTTTGGAGCAACCTGGCAAGTATGAGACCTTTTTGGGAATTGGAGAGTACGCTGCTTGAGCGTTTTTCCATCTCTTTCAGATAAATTTGTGATGTGTTTGATCTTTAGTTTTATGGACGAAACTCCTTTTTAGGAGGGAAGAGTGTGGCTCACTGAACTTCTGCAAATTACGGAGTTCTAATGAGAAAATAGTGCTTCATACTAGGCTAAATTACAGAAAACCCCCTTATAATAACCCGCTTCTTCACTTTCCCTCCCTGACATTTAAAAACCTATACTTTGCCCCCCTGTAAAATAAAAAAAGTGCACTTCACCCCCTACCGTTAAGGTTCCGTTAAAAAATATATTTTTATGTCGAAAATACCCCTCCGCCATCTCCCTATTGCTTCGCCTCCCTCCGGCTCGCCACCTCGCTGCCGCCTCGCCGCCTAGCCTCCTCGCCGTCCTCCACTGCCTCGCCCTTACCCACATCCCCTTTGCCGTCCTCCACCGCCTCGCCTTCGCCTTCGCCTTCTTTGCCCTTCTCCTACTGTCGCCCACCTCGGTTTTCTCCTACTGTCACTGAAATCGAGGGCGGCGAGGGTGCAGGAGGAGAAGAGGAGCAGGTGGAGAAGGAAATGGAGAGAAATCGTGGCCGATTGAGGTGGGAATCGTGGCCGAACGAAGGGACGGCTGAGGAAGATAGAGAAGAAGACGACAATGGCGGGGGGCAAAATGATCATTTTACACACCGTAACCCCCCTGTGAACATTTTTTATTTTACAGCGGGGCAAAGTGTAGGTTTTTAAATGTCAGGGGGGGAAGTGAAAAAGCGGGTTATTACAGGAGGGTTTTCTGTAATTTAGCCTTAATACTATTCTGTATGTATGGACTAAGTTTGGTGAGCTTAGGAGTGTTTTTGAGGCATAATAAGCGCAAAAACAAACTCCGAAGATCAAATTCTACGAAAATTGTAGTATTTGTGTTGAGTACCGGTACTAGACTTGAGGTATTGGAACTTAGTAGGATGCCAAATTTGGCATCTCTCGGGTTTTGCAGAACTTGGCTCCGTGTACTGGTACTAAGCTGAGTACCGGTACTATATTGGGCAGGTACCAGAACGCAATGGAAAATCTGATATTCCAACGTTCGGGTTCTCCGGGACTAACCTTCGAGTTTCGGTATTGATCGCCGAGTACTGGTACTCAATGTCATGTACTGGTACTCAGTGCTACAGAATCTGTTTCATGCAGAATACAATTTCTGTGTTTTGGAGGGGCTTTAGGGATTTTGTTACAACTTGTATAACATGTCCCTCACCCCTTCATTTCCTCTCTTGTTGGTTGAGGCTAGAGAAGGAGAAGAGGTGGGTTTTTTGTTCTCTTCTCTCTTGGATTTCTTCTCCTTACCCTCAAATCTTTAGGTTTGATCTTTTTTCTTCTTCTCCTCTTTGGATGCAAGCATGCATTGTGACCTTAGAGAGGAGCTTGGTAATGAAGAAAAGAGCTTGTTAGAGGATCAAACTTCAACCCTAGCACTTCATAACTTGAGTTGGAGCTTATTTTGAGGTTAGTAACCTTCTTGTACTCTCTATTTGAGAGATTTGAAAGAGATTTTTGAGTGAAAAATCTAGTTTTGTAGAAATTAGGGTTTGTTTTGAGGCTTTTCATTTAAAAGCTTTTTAGATAGAATTGATAAGTGTAGAACACTCTTATAGGTTGGATTTGAAGCTTCTTAGTTTCGATTTGGACCTTGGACAAGTTTTATGTAGTATACTGAACTTTAGCAAATTGCAAGATTCCAGTGTAAGAATAGTAATTAGAACTATTCTAGCTGTTTTGGGGATCAGTAGTAGTGTATCGATTCCTAACTTAAGCTTTATCAGCGCGAGAATGGATTACTGAGACTAAAATCTGCAAATTGCAGGTTTTGAGTGTTGAGTACTGGTACCTGAGTAGGGTACCGGTACCCCAGAGGGTTGCTTGAATGGGTAGATCTCGGGTTGAGAGGTTGATGTTGAGTACCGATACCGAGTCAGTGAGTACCGGTACTGGGACTGGGTACCGGTTGTAAGGACTGAGATTTTTACAGTACAACTAAACTCTCTGTTGATAATGTTTATGTGTGTAATTTAATTACATAAACACTCGTCAAATTTCAGAAGAAAATGAGCTAGAATGGAGAAGTTACGCGATTATTAGTTTTCACTTAAGTGAATAGTAACTCCGATTTTCCGAAGAGGTTAAATAGAGAAGACGGTTTTTGGCGCGTATCGGACTCCGTTCATAGCGATCCAATAGTTCGTTTCGATCGGTTCAGCTATTCTGGAACCAATGGCACTGACGGATTTCAGATCTGATGCACGGTTTTCGAGAAAAAGGGATTTTATCGAAAAGAGGGTTTTCGCTCTTTGCTGTTCTTGCATAATGAGACTCCTCGTGCTCTGTGTTTGTGACCTAGAGTAAGGTGAGGGATGTTACATGTACCTACTAGTAGTAGGAGATTCAAATTTGNAAAAAAAATTCAGACGCTTTTCCGCTATGCTTTAAACTAAAAAGGGACCCCGGGGCGTGACACCGGTACTACATTGAGCTAGTACCGGTACATTGCACTAAACCCAGCTGTCCTACGCTCGGGTTTGGCATGTTCAAGTGCTGGGTAACGGTATCTCAACTCGAGTACCGATACTCAATGCGGCAGATTGAGTTGTTGAGCTCAGCTGCTCTCTGTGGTGTTTGAACCAGAGAAAGAAGAGGTAAGCACCTTCTCTTTCTCTCTCTAAATCTTTTTCCAATTTTGGTGGAAATTTGATGGAAATGAGTTCTTTTCTTCTCTTCTCTCCACGGTAGCTAGTTTTGGGATTCTTGGAGAAGTTGAGGAAGAGAAGAAGGGACGAATTCTGAGGATAAACCTTCAACTATAGCTCAAGGTTGATCAGATTTGGAGTATGTAAAAGGTTAGCTTCTATTTAATTTGCTACCTTGTATGCAATTTTTGGGTTGAATTTGAGCTTAGTGTGGGATTATTCTTAGCTGAGCTTATGAAACTTATTTGGTGAGGATTTAACTCTCTTTTAGGTTGGAATCAAAATACTCCAAGCTGAAGTGGAGTGTGGATAGAGTCTTGCTCTATACAAGGTATTGTTCTACCTATTTTAGATAGATTTTTGAGGATTTTGGTATGAGGCTTATTAGAAGCTCCTAATTAATTTAGAATTATTATTAGGGTGCTTGAAGGCTAGAAGGCATCTTCATTCGAGCAATCGAAGGGAGCCGACGAGTATTCGGTGGGTTTGGCCTCACCGAAATGTAGGGGTGGAAACGAGCCGAGCTCGAGCGAGCTTACCTACAGCTCAAATTCGGCATTGAAATTAATTTCGAGCCTAAATTTAAGTAAGCTTTTTGCGAATTGATAATTGAATTCGAGACGGACCTGAGCAAGCTAATTTCGAGTCGGAGCGAGCTCCGAGGCCTAAACGAGCCGCTTTTGAATTCCCCAACATCATAAACTCAAAGTTGATTTGTATAGAACATGTATCTATAATTTGATAAAAAATATGTTTAATAGTTCAAACTACAAAATAATTATATGAATATAGTATTATAAATATGAAGAAAAATAATTTATGACTTGAATAATTAATCTTTTCAGGCTCATATATCTTATTCTTCCGCTTCAATCTCCATATTATCATTTCATTTATGCGGTCAAAATATAAATAAATTTATAGATAAATATTGATTAAACTATCCAATCATAAATAACTAAAATAAAATTTTATACGAATAATAATTTTTTATTTAAAAAATATTCCATCGTATATTTGCTCAAACATACAATTAAGGAGCTGTAGGCAATGGCCGAGCATATGCTGTTTATTGGTCAACTTGGAGGGCTTCCGGCTTGGCTACTTTAGGGTGAGAGACAGAAAAAGAAGAAAGGAGAAATATATTTGAAAATTTATGAAGCTCTGTGAAGAAAAGCAAAGAAAAGGAAAAATATAAATTTTTGAAATTTTGCTATTTAGTGTTTGTCTATTGGATTTGTTTTTATGGGCAACAAGCATTGGCCCAATTTAACTAAATGAGATTATTCACTCAGCCTATCTATAATTAAAATATATTATATTTATATATATTTTAATATATGTATATATATATATATATATATATATATATATATATATATAGTGTAGAACTTACTATGCTATCGAAGAATTATAAGAGTATTTGATATTTTCGAATTTTGGACCTTTTGAATTAGATATATATGCAAAATTATATGGTTGGAATGATTTGCAGTCCCCCCAGGATTAAATAATACTCCCTAGGATGAGGTGGTCCCTACAGAGGTAATAATAGTGATTAATCCAAAGTAAGAAATGATTAAGGGCTTGATCTAAGAATCAAAAAATCGAAAGCACCAGATCTCTATCACTTCGATGCCATAGATTGTTCTTACTATATTATATATATATATATATATATTTGAACTTTTCGAGCTTTTCGTGCCTAATTCGAACGAGCCGAGTAATGCTCAAGCTCGGCTTGAAATGAATTTCGAGCCTTTTTTTTTGTTCAAGCTCGGCTCATTTAATTTCGAGTCGAGCTCGAGCGAGCTAAATATCGAGTCGAACACGAGTCGAACGCGAGCCGGCTCGCTTATTTGCCAGCCCTACCGAAATGGGTGAACTCCCCCTATTTTCTTGCTATTGTTATGCAATTGGAAATCATACATACTTATGTTAGATGCAATATAAGTGAATTGTGGATGCATTAGTTATGCATATTACATGTGGCAAAGTCATACCTTATGTAGTGGAAAGTGTGATTATTAATCATGTGTAGCATATTTTACATGATATTTGGTATACTTGTGTAGACGCAAATAGCATTCATGTGATAAAATTAGCATGAACTTAATGTTGATATATATAATCTAGCTAAATGACTAGAAGTGGACATTATGATATAAACTCCGACCTATGGGTCGTTAGAGGACATACCATATTTTAGACATGACGATTATGAGCTTTATATTGTGGATCATGCTTGCTTGCCATCGTGCTCATTCGCACATGCTTGTGAGGGTCGCTCCCCATAAGTTGGCACTCCGAAGTTGGCCTACGCGACATCATACTTGGCCGTGTGGGATTGAGCACCGAAGTGGATTGCCGTGGGGAGTGTATACTATCACGGGGCCATTAGGCATGGTGCAAGCCGGACTACACTTGTGTGGGTCCTTATAAATGAGTTAATTAAATTCTCACTATTAGATAGTGTACATTAGTGGACATTATATTTGCATGCTTACTCACAGTAGAGTAGTCTTTATACTTGTTGAATATTGTTATGCGCATTGGAAACATAGTAGTTCTAGTAATACATTTGTAACGTATCGAAACCTCAACAGCGATTATCGAACTTTAGCCAAATTGGTTAAAGTGCCGAGAGAAATGGATGGACAAGGTCCAGTTGACATTCTAACAATGTTGGAAGGGTCAAAGTCGAGTTTCGAGAGTGTTAAGCAAGTTTTAGCATTGCTCGGCGTAATTTAAAAGTGAACAATGCGAAAAACTGCAACCTGGGCAAAGTGTACCGGTACAACATCAATGTTGTACCGGTACAGCAATTACGGACCGAGGGAAGCAGCTATCGGGTTTGAAGTTGGCTGAAAGTGTACTGGTACAAAATGAAAGTGTACCGGCACAAATGCTGCGTAACCGAGAAACCTGCTCTCGGGTTTGCCTCTTGCGTGATCGTGTTACCGGTGACAAACAAAATTGTACCGGTACACTTTGGACTGGCAGCAACATTGATGTCTACTGCAAATACAAGTGTTTGGAGGGCTTTTTTGGCTATTGTTACAACATGTAATATACTCCAATACCCCTTTCCTCTCTCTTTGCACAGCCACCATCTCTCCCTCTCATTTCTCTCTTTCTCTCTCTAGAAAACTCCCCAAAGAGCAAGGAGTAGAAGGAGGAGAAGGGCTTTTGGAGGGATTTGGAGCTTGTGGAAGATCTTGAAGCTCTCCAACAAGGTGGACTTGGGTGAGCTTGTGACCAAGGTGAGGTTTTGAGGAGAGTTGGGTCTAGGGTTTGGATTTGAGACCTAGAACTTTGGTTTTCGAGCTTCTACAAGGGTAGAAACCTTCTAGAGGCATAAACTCCATGAAAACTCATGAAAGCTTCATGTGCTCTAATGGTGGATTTTTAGGGTTTGCATTCTAAACCTTAGAAATGGTTTAGATGGTTCTAGATGAACTTCTAGATGTTGGACAAGCTCTCTTTTGCTTGTTTTAGAGATCAAAACCTAGGATTTAGCAAATGGCAACATTAGGGCACCCAATTTGGGACTTTCGCCTCCGAATGTTTCCGAGGCAAATTGACCTTGCGGAAACCTAATTGGGGGTATTCCCGACACATTGGGCAACTCGGTTCGACGATACGAAAAGGTCTAGATAAAGTTATTGAATAAAAGCCTAATTTGGCTTTATTTTGCCGCAGGCGTGAGAGTAGATGCCCTAAAATCCCAAGAATTGAACGGTAGCATCCTCTCAACCATCAAAGGTGGGTGGTGCTTTCCGAAGTCATCAAACTTCCTCTTATGTCTAAAGTGTCATTTATTTGAGCATATGTGAATGTTGAGCATTGAGTATAGTAGGGTTATTTGAAAGTATTTTCTTGCATGTTAAGAGTATAAATACATGTGAAAGAATGGTAAAAGACTAAGAACATAAAAACCCTATGTATGCATAGAAAGTGAGAAGAACCTAGAGGAGGTAAAGAATCAAAATGACGTAATGACATATGGATTGGGTGACATTAGTAGGTGTCAAGTATGCAAATAAACAATAGAGTGTGTGGCATTAGTAAATGACAAGAATGCTAGAAATGAACACTTAGAGAACAAGTGTGGCATCAATGTGAGTACAAGAACAAAATAGTCTACATGACGCTAGTATAAGTAAAGAATGCAAGTAAATAGAGATAGCAACATATGAGCATTGCTTCCTTGAAGTCAAGGAATGGATTTAATTCAGAATCCTTAAAGTTAAGGATTGGATCATACTCGCCTGTTAATCCTTGCTCGGAGGGCGGTAGCTCCCCCTCGGGTGATGAGCTCCGGAGTAGTCATCACTGGGTCGTAGGAGTTTCTCTCCGATACTAGGATTTAGAATTGGTGAGTTTGTTGAGGGCGAAACCTACAGGCTAGCCATGAGATTGGACAATGAAAATGTAATCTTGCATTCATCATGAGCATTCTATCAAGCATAGTATTGTTTATTGTTCAGGCATATTAGCGGCATTTGTTAGTTGGTTATTATCTATTCTTTCTTCTATTATGCCTGATTTAGACCTAGTGGGAAAGTCGGCGAGATCGGGGCCGAACCCACTGGAAACTTTGTTATAGTTCTTACCCCACTATTTCCATAGAGTCGGGGCCGAGCGAGCCGGCGGACGATCGCAGTAAGGGTATCGCACCCTAGACAGAGACCGCCCGAGATACTTTTACATTTTGTAGTTGTATACCCCTTTATATCATCTTTTGTATTTGATGATTATAGATGTTTAAGGTAATTGTATTAAAGATACTTTATGATGTTAAATGCAAAGGCACATTTTGGGAGGATCATGTGATGTAAAAAGAAATGATGCAAAGAATGTAAAGAATTTGATTAAAGCAGCATGCATGTATGTGATTTAAAGTTAATCATATTACTTGTATGTTGAGTAGACAGTACTTTCACTTTGGCTATTGCTTGCCCTCGTGCAAGCCATTATGTTTGCTTCTGCATGTGCAAATTTTATACTCTATTTGTACTTGATGTTGAGCCTTGGGCGGATAGGGGAGGTACTGTCCATTCGGCGTCTGTTCGACAGGTCCGAACCGGCCAAATAGGACCGGGTTCGGGGTGTGACAACATTACTTGCTTATTGTTCAATGTTCATATCATGTCATAGATATACATGTTTACTATTTATGCCTCAGGAACCTAGTGTGTAATTCACTGATGTTGGCGGCTTATCCACTGGGAACTATTGACTAATAGTTTTCATGCCTAGTTAATTTGTTGTTATATTTGTTTACAGAGCCATCCACAGCGGGAGAGGCTAAGGATCGCGGCAAGGGGGTCACGTCTAACTAGGTATAGCTTGGAGTTCCTACTAGGTGGTTACCTTTCCTTTTGCTGGTTGGAGAGGCATCTTGTCCTGGATGTTTAGTGACTACCCTGTGTTGTTGGTTGATTACTTTATAGCTACTTGATGTATAATTGTAGTTGAGAGATGTATATGTTAGTATTTTACTTTTTTTTCTTTCTTTTCTACTTGCTTTTAGAAGTGTAGTATATGTTGCATGCTCTGATATCATGTTAGATGCTTCTACTTTCTTATATTATTTCTAACATGTTTATTGTAGACGCCTTGTATACGTTAGGTATATGGCGGGTTTGTGCACATACCGAATAGGCTTCCGTTGGGATCCGGGCGTGACATTCTACTTAATCGAAGGTAATTTTCAGCTATTTTCTTTTGGATTTTTGATGAATTTCATGGTGAGCTTGTTAGAAGCTTGTAACCCCTTGGAATTTTTCTTAGGGTGCTAGGAATCTTGAGAACAATTTCGTTCGAGGAAACGAACGAGTTTCGAAGGATATCCGGTGGGTTTGACCTCACCGAAATGGGTGAACTCGCTCTATGTCTTCTATATTGCTATAAGACTTAAATTGATGCATATTCATACTAGTTATGACATGATAGAATTTTTGAATATATGGTACATACATGTTACATGTAGAAGTTGTCATACTCTATGAAGTAGAAGTATAATGTGGACATGGATACCAAATAGCATGTAATTATGTTTCCTCTTATGCATCATTAGAATGTATGTCACGCCCCGGGGCCGATTTTCAAAGCCATTTTGAAAATTCATTACCATTTTGAAAACTCAGAGTCGCGGAAGATGTACTTTTTTTTTTTTTTNTTGCCTCAGGCTGCCTCAACACTGCTCACTGGGGGAACCGGTCTCTCCTTCCAGAGACCGGTCCCCGAGAGTAAAAACTCTCAGGACTTGTCCAAAGTTCCAGATTTCAAACTTTTCGGGTCGGAAAACATTTTACAACCCTCCACCAAGTGTGGAAAAGCTCGAAATACATCCGAACACTCGAACCTCGCAATTTGCAAAGGTCCAGTGTGTTACAGTCGGCCTGGTTGGCTTCTAGGGCATACATCTAACACATATTGCATGGTAGTGACAAATGTGAAGTTAAGCATATTGCACTTAACTTATTTGAAGAACTAGAATTTAACAATATGACTTTATGATATAGGACTCGACCTCTATGTAGAGGGTTATGATATTGTACTCGATCTCTAGGTCATTAGTTGCATTTCATATTCTAGACACGATGAAAGAGATTTCTATGCTTTGGCATATAAAGGACAATTGCATATCATTGCTTAGTTGAATGAAAATCGCTTGCATGATGACCATCATACTCCATGCAGTGGAGGCTTGTGTAGCAAGGTATGTGCATGACCCGAATCATGATCTAGTTGACATCCTCTTAGTTTATTGAATATGACATTAGTAAGTTATTCTTCTCATACTATAGTGGAAATAGTATGTGTTTGTAATCCGTTAGGGTCATAGATAAGATGTAAATCTTTACATGCTCGAGACATGTTGCATATTGGTAGAGACATATCATTGAATTTATTGGAAATGAAACATGACAATTATGATTTAGTAACCGACCTTGAGTCGATGATTGAGATTTCATGTTTTAGACATGATAATTAAGTTATGTGACCTTTGGACACGATATTATTGATCACGCTTGCTTGCCATTATACTCATTCGCACAAACTTGTGAGGGTCGCTACCTACAAGCGGCACTCTGAAGATGGCCTCTGCGACAATATGCTCGCCCATGCGAGATTGGGCGTCGAAATGGATTGCCTTGGGGAAGGCTCATTCCTATCTAGAGGGGGAATGTTGACTACCACGGGACCATAGGCACGACACAAGCCGGAATGTTACTATGTGTAAGTCCCTCGTTAATTGGGTTGTAACATATCGAAACCTCGGTAGGCTACATTGGACTTTAGCCAAAATGACTAAAGCATGCAAAAGAAGTGGTTGGACAAGTCCTATCTAACGTTCCAACAATGTTGCAAGAGTTAAAAATAAGTTTAAAAGGGATTAGAAAGGTTTTAGCATCGATCGGCGCGAAGTAGAGTCGAAAAGGAGCTAAAACAGCAATCTGGGCAAAGTGTATCGGTACAACATTGATGCTGTACCGGTACAGCCATCGCAGACCGAGAGCAGATTGCTCTGGGGTTTGCCTCTGCGCGAGTGTGTTACCGGTAACACCCCTGGTGTGTACCGGTACACTTTGGCAGATCCCGAGTAGTTGCTCTCGGGTTTGGTTCTACGAGATCATGTTACCGGTTACACAAGAAAGTGTACCAGTACACTTTGGGCTGACAGCACAGAAATAGTCTGCTGCAATTTTGGAGAGTTGGGGGCTTTTGTGGCTATTGTTACACACTATAAAATAACCCAACCCTCTCCCCTTCACAACAAAATAGAAACCCTCCTCTCATTTCTCATTTTCTCTCCCTCTCTCTCTAGAGGCTCTCCACCAAGGCTAGAGGTGGTGGGTTGGAGGAGTTTTAGAGGTGATTTTGGAGGATTAGAGGACCTAGAAGCTCTCCTACAAGGTGGACTTGGGATTGCTTTGGGCTAAGGTGAATTGTTTTGCAAGAATACTTCTAGGGTTTGGATTTATACCTTAAGATTTAATGTTTTGGACTTCTTGCAAGATTAGAAACTCTCTAGAGGCTTGAACTCCATGAAATCCATGGTTGCTTCAAGAGCTCTCATGGTGAAATTCTAGAGTTTGTGTTAGATGCCCTAGGAATGGTTTGAATGACCTAGAAATAGTTCTAAAAGAGTTTCTAGATGATTCTAAGCTTGTTTTAGCTTAGCAAAGAGATCAATCTAGCATACGATGCTAAATGGCATTGTTAGGGCACCCAAATTGGAGCTTTTGTCGTAGATGGGTTTAAATGTAAATTGACCCTTTGTAAACCTAATTGCTAGATATACGAATGCGTTGGTGAAGTCGGTTCGGCGATTCGTCGAGCCTACGTGAAGATATTGAAGAAACGGACGTTTTGGCTTTCTTTCCGCCCGGAGGGCCGAGACGACGTCCAAAAATCACGAAAACGGATCCAGAGCATCTTAGCATCAAGTTGTAGACCTTCAATTTTTGGATCGTGGATTGGTGGCCGTTTGGGTGGTCGTGCGCAAGTTCGGGCCAAACTGGGTTACGGGTGCCGCGTGAGACCGATTGCAAGTGACTACAAGCAATCGAAAAGCGATTTGAGGTAGGTTGTGCTCACCTAAGCGACTAGATCGCCTCTATGTCTAAGAGTAGTGTTTACTATTGATGCAT
This sequence comes from Ananas comosus, assembly GCF_001540865.1. Taxonomy (NCBI): domain Eukaryota; kingdom Viridiplantae; phylum Streptophyta; class Magnoliopsida; order Poales; family Bromeliaceae; genus Ananas; species Ananas comosus. The sequence goes on from NC_033624.1 coordinate 6,644,579, forward strand.
ATAATGGTAGCTAGTTATTAAACCTATGAATGCATGAGATGAATGCTATGTTCGGCTACCAAGTAATGCATGTTGACATATAATGTAAGGTGCTAAAGAGAATGCATGTTGATGACACAATGTAGAATGCTAAGTGAATGCATATGATATGATATAGAAATGCTAGATTCATATGAGTTGAACATAGGTTGATAACTCTATGGGATTAGAGAGGTTGACATTAGAAAATGGAAACCTGAGAACTATGAAATGCTCGATTTGGACAATCTATATATTAGATCGAGTGGCATTAAATCTAGTGTTATTGAACATAGGTTGGATATGAACCTAGTGTCGTGAAACTAGGAAGGATCGAGTGGCATTAAATCTAGTGTTAGTAAACATGGGTTGAACAAGTGAACCTAGAAGTTGAGATCTAGGCAGAGATGACATAGAACCTAGCGGTTGAACCTAGATTATGCGATAGAGACATTGAACCTAGAGTCAGTTGGACTTAGGATGAAAAGGACATTGGACCTAGATAGGTCAACAGTATAGGGTTGGAAACGGACCCTTGAGATGTGGAAATGGATTCCGGAATCCCAGAGCTTATGGTTCACACCGAGAGGGGTGTGGGGCGTGTGCGACGATTTCGCCGCCCGGGGCTAAATCATTGACGTGGCGTGTGCAACGATTTCGCCGCCGGATGGTTATGCCAATTTGTGGATTATACCGCAGGGTGACTTGAGCCATTGTCGTGGCGTGTGCGACGATTTCGCCGCCGGGTGGCTAAGTCATGGAGCGCGATAGGCTGTGGTTGGCTGAGGTGCATGTGAGAGTTCCTTTACCTCGAGCCGGACAGAGCGCGGATTATCCGCAGTTGATTGACTCAAGACCGAGTCGGATGGCATAGTGTGACTAAGGTAAGAGTAATCTTAGGAAGGAGTGGCAAATGAGTATAATATGGCTAAGGTGTGAGTACCCTTAGTAAAGAATGAAGATTGGCTAAGAATAAACAGCGGCTAATAAGAAAGAATTGCAAGTAGTAAAGAATGGCTAACAATAAAGAATGGCAAATGATAGAGAGTTAAATCATTTAATCTACTTGCTTAGTTGNAAATACAGGGGAGACTCTGTCCGTGTGAACAGTGGATTGCCTGTATTTGTGGCGGATCTGACACACTCTGGGGTCAGGTGTTCCAAAAAAAAATTTTAGTCGTTTCCGCTGTTTTTCCAAAATAAAAAGGGACCCCAGGGCGTGACATTAGTTGCATGAATTTCATATTGCATATTGTGAGGCACATTCATGTATTTTAATATTGCATAAAATACTTGTGGATATCTGTTGGACTAACATGATTGTAGTGCCTCCTTGGACCTGGTGGGTTGAGCTTTTCCCTTGAGTGGCCGTACCCACTGGGAACTATGGACAATAGTTCTCACCCCCGTATTGTTTCTGGGGGTATAGGTTCACACGTGAGCGGCGCGACGGCGCGAGGCAAGGGCGTAGCTCCGTAGATAGCGCCCTACCCCAGAGACCAGAGATAGCAGTATCCCGAGGTGGTCTAGCTTAGGGGTTTAAAAGACAATGAATCAAAGTTGTAATAAATTGTAATATCTAGATTGTAATTTGGAAGTTGAATGTAAAAGAAAATTGTGATGAAAGAATGTATTTAGTGTGAATGCTTGTAATAGCAAGTAGTTTTATTTTTTTGATACTTCCTTATGCAATCTCTGATTGAAATGTGTTCCTGGTTGGAACCTCGTACATTGTATTGACTGCGACACCTAGGACGTACAGGGAAAACTCTGTCCGTTCGGCAGTCTGTCGGTGTGCCCGAATCCGACCAAATAGGCGGAGCGCGGGGCGTGACATGGGTAAAAGTTAAGTAAACTTGACATAGTATATCACAGCTAGTTGATGCATATATAATAGATGGACATACTAGTGGGTTATTATCTTGTGACACTATTTGATGCATTCATAGTAGTTGGACATTATGTTAGTCATTGTTTGTATTGACAACCTTAGTGGTAGTAAATCTATACACATGTTGATTAGTATAGAAGTGTAATTACATGATGAAAATGAAAAAAAAAATGCCTGTGCATGTAAACTTGCATGTAAATTTGCATATAAACTTGCATATACAAGTACCTGTGCATGTAACAGTAGAAACTCACATACATGTTAGTTGGCATTACCATATAGAGGCATGACTATAATTGAATCTGTTCAACTATATATTTTTTATCTCTATGCTTATTATATCTCCTCATGCCTCAGTTGACCTACTAGTATATTTCGCACTCTCGGCGGCTTACCCATTGAAAATTATTATTTAATAGTTCTCACCTCCATTGGTTGTTTGTTTTTGTATTTCAGAGCCTTCCACAGCAGGTGAGGTTAGGGCTCGTGGAAAGGGTTTATCGACTAGCTTGAGCCTCTTCGGTGTTACTATAGTCGGACCCATCGGCATCTTTCATTTGGTTTAACCGAAATATGTACAAATGTATTATATTTAGAGATTTTCTAGTATTCGAGTTGTACCATTTATTTATACTAAGTATATATCTTATAATAGTGTTTGGTTTTAAGCTTTTATATAGTAGATTTTTTACTTGCTCTGATCACCATGTTTGGGATTATTCCTACTTTTTTCGTGCTGTTGCGGACGCCTTATGTGCATCGGGGATGCTTGATGTACACGGCGGATCTGTGCACGCGTCGGGCAGGCTTCCGCTAGAGCCCGGACGTGACAGTTAGCCTTACCAAGTCCTTCTTTTCAAAATAATCATTTTGCATAATTTTTATTTTATTAATAACTTTTAAGTTAGAGCCAAAAATTAGCAAATCATTTACATAAAGGCTAACAATAATATGCGACATTTCAAAAGTTTTGTAATAGATGCACTTATCATATTCGTTTATTAAAGCCATTCTCAATCATGCAAGAATCAAATTTTGCATGCCACTGTCTGGGTGCTTGCCTTAAGCCATAAAGGGATTTATTTAGATTGCACACTTATTTTCTTACCCAGGCTCAATGAACCACTAAGATTGGTCCATATAAATTTTTTCATCTAGGTCACCATTTAGAAAGACAGGTTTTATATCCATCTGATGAATTTGTAAACCATGAATTGCAACAATAACAATCAGAACTAAAATGGATGCCACTCTAGTAACTGAAAAAAAGGTATCAAAGAAATCTAGATCTTCTTTTTATTTATAACTTTTCCGACAAGTCTTTCTCTATACTTGTCCACACTCCCATCTGATTTCAACTTTTTTCTGAGAACCCTTTGCAACCAATTATTGTACAGTTTAGAAGTAAATCCACTAATTTTCATATTTTATTATAAATTAGGGATTCAATCTCATGAGACACAATCTCTTTCCAAAAAATTGCATCATTTGAAGATTAAGGTTCTTGTAAAAAAAGTGGATTTTATTTAATATTCAGAACAACATAATCAGAGCCAAAATCTTTTTCAATTCTATTTTGCTTGCTTTTTCTAGTTTCAAAAACATGTTGTTCTTGATTTTGTAAAAAAAAGTTTGAAAAACTTGGTTTATTTGAAACACTTTTAAAATCTTGACCCTCACTATTTTTTGATTTATAAGAAAATATTTTTCATGAAAAATACCATCTTTTAATTCAAAAATTACATTATTTTCAATGTCTAAAAATTTAGGCTGTACTATTCAAAGCATATCCAAGAAATACACAAGTGGCAGCTCGAACGCCTAATTTAGGTCTTTTATGGTCTAGTAGCCTCACATATTCTAGACAACCCCACACTTTAAAATATTACAAATTTGACTTATACCCTTTCCACAATTCAAAAGATGTTACTTTAGTCTTCTTATGTGGCACGCAATTTAAGAGTACAATATTTTCAACTATCATAGCATTTGTTAATTCAATAAGTTTTCTATTTTTTCTCTTAGCCACCCTAGTAGAGACAGGCGAATATGGAGTAATAATCTGATGGATAATTCCTAAAGACTGAACAAATGAGTTGAATCCTATAGATTCATACTCACGACCTCGATCACTTTTAATTCTCCTAATCTTTTACCGAATTGGTTTTCTACTTCATGGAGGAAAATTTTAAATTTGTCAAAAGTATCACTTATATTTTTTAGTAAATAAATATAAGTATATTTAGAAAAGTCATCGATAAAACTGATAAAATATCTATTTCTTCCGCGAGTTAAAGTACCTTCAAATTCACAAATATCACTATGAATTAGCTCAAGTAATTCGATACTTCTTTCGATACTCTTATGAGGTCATTTAGTAATTTTTGACTTACTACATGTTTCTCATTTGTCAAATTACTATTCAGTCTGGGAATTAATCCTAAACTACTTATGAAGCTAACATATCTGCTGTTGATATGACACAAACGAGCATACAAAAAATTCACAGAAGATAGTATGTAAGCAGAAGTAGATGACGCTTTATTCTCAATGTTTAGTTTAAATATCCCGTCGCACACATAACCTTTACCTATAAACTTTTTATTCTTCGAAATCACATACTGATCAGACTTGATGGTCTATTTGAAGCCAACTTTATTAAAAGAAAACTGAACATCAAGTTCTTCCTAATCGAGGGTTATACAACACATCTTTTAAGATAAGCACCCTTCCAGAAAAAAATTTTAACTCAACCTCACCACTCCCTAAAACTTTAGAAGTATGCAAATCACCAAGCATGATACTTCTTGGTTATTCGTGGGGAGTATATATATTAAATCAAGTTTCATCATGACAGACATGTCTATTAGCATTAGAATCTTTCCACCATCCTTCAGCATTCTCCACAAGACATATGTCTGTAATTATTACCACAAGTGGCTCCTTGGTAACATTAGTTTGAGGTAAAGATTTATGTTTTCAAAATTTGCAAATTCCAGTAATATGCCAACTTTTGCTACAGACATAGCAAACTAGATTTTTCATATGAGAAGGAGGTCCTTGGTCATTTTTCATAAATTGAGGTTTACCACTATTCTTTTCAATTTTCTTCTTTGGCTTCAAGTATATATTTCTAGAACGATTGTTATTAGGTAAAGAATTAGAAGATACTAAGTTTACCTTAGTGGCGTTAGCATCATTCTCTTTTGTTTCAAGTGCATCTTGGCCTCTTCCTCCTCTTCCACACAGATGCGTGCAATTAATGACTCGAGAGATATCTCTTTTTGATTGTGCCGAAGGGTTTTTTGGAATTTCCTCTATGGTGGTGATAGCTTGTCGATGATCCCCTGTATGATCAAGTTATCTCCAAACATGACTACTTCGAATTGAACTTCATAGGCGATCATCTGAATGTCTTGAACTTGCTCCACCACGGATTTTCCTTCGACTATTTGGTAGCGAAAGAAGCGACTAGCGGTATACTTCTTTGCATCAGCTTGTTCTGTACCATATTTAAGCTACAATGCCTTCCAAATCTTCTTTCAGAGAAGTAAGTATTTTCATAATAATCATAAAATTGATCTGAAAGGCAATTGAGAAGATAATACCGACAATTATACTCATCTTTCTCATAATTTTCTGTTTTCTCGTAGTGTTCGAGAAGTTTGTCTTCCTTCATATCGTCGGTATTTATTTTTTTTGGATGCTTCTCCGTGAGGACATATGCAACTTCAAGTAGATTGAGGTAGAATAACGCCTTTTCTTTCCACCTCTTGTAGTGGCTTCCATTGAAGCGGAAGGGCTTGATAAGATCTCCAGCAGTATCATTGAACTTTTTGCGTGTAGCCTCCATCTTTAAATCTCCTTAAAACTGTTAGGTTTATACTACAAAATAGTGTAAAAAAAAAGTGTCGGCAATTTGATCAAGCTGAAGCACGGAAATGTCGCTCTCTTTAAGGAGATTCAAGCCCTCTGCGGTTGGTAAAGCCTTTGAACCGATGCGGCAGAACACTGACTTGTCCTCTCCAGGATACAACGGCTCGACCCTCGTCAAGTGGCTTCACCAACTCTATGCAAGTGGGTAAGCTCAAAGCTCCGCCAAAAGAACACCTCTCTTTGGCCTTCTCTCTCTCACAAGTATAATAGAAGTAGCTTTTTTATTTTTCTTTTTGTTGTGTGTCTTGCAGAATGAACTAGCTAGGTCGCCTTATATAGTACTTCATAGGCCTAGGGTTACAGGTATTAAGTGATGAAAGGTTACAAGAATTAAATGGCCTAAGTAGTTTTATATTTTAATCACATTTTGCGTTGTCTGCTTCCAAGTATGCATAGGTTATAGATGTTTAATTCACGATGAATGCAGTTAAAGTACATGTAACTTGCGCTTTATTATATGAATTGTGAGTTGCCTCTCACGTGCCTAATGAAGTATAGGTTATCCAAAAAATGTTAATGTTTAATAATAATAAAAATCGCTTAATTACAATTATTGAGTGACTTACATGATATTTTAACTTTTGTGGGGTATCTAAAAATTTCATCGGGGATACATGAAATTGTCCCAAAAGATAATGTATGTATTAACTGTGGAAGTACCTCCTCTTGTAAGCTAGACGGGGTGCGCTTGCAGTTTTTTTTTTTATTTATTTTATCTACGTATTCAATGTTAAGAATATAAATAGAATAACACTACTAAAAGCAGTAGTTTATGTGCCTGACATCTACGTATTCAATGTTAGTATAATAGTACAAATAGCACTACTAAAAGTATAGTTTAATGTGCCTCACGGAAGATTATTTAAAAAATATTCTCGATGATTGACATGACTCATCCAAATTTAATTCTTGGATATATATATATATAGTATTATATATATATATATATTATATATATAATATAATATTTGTTATATATTATATATAAAGCCTCAAATTTTCGCTCTTTTACAACAAGTGTTTAAACTTTTAATTTTAGGTTAAAAAAAAAATAAAAATCTTAAAATTTATATAAATAGTTCGATAGCCACTCTCTATATTATGGTGAACATTTAATTACACCAGCGTTTAAATGGAAGTACGGGGCACATATAGGATATTACGCTTTAAAATATTACACAAAAATCTTTTTTTTTTTTTTAATATTAGCACTACAATAAAAACGGTCATTATAGGCATTTTAAATGTAGTACATATACAAAAAGTAGCTGCTAGCTAAAATTACCGACACTTTTTAAAAGTGTTGCTATTATGTGGGTCGCTGTATATAAGTGACAGTTTAATAAGGTGTCGCTATAACATAAAAGAGTGCCTGCTAATTTACCACAACGAATTATTTAGAGCATTTAACAACGCCGAAAACTCTTATCGTCGTTGGCTGCGTGGCGCGAGAGAGGACGACCACAGATGGTTTCGTCACTGGAATTTCAAGTTAGATGTGTAAAGAGGAAGAAATATGGTAATTGATTTTTTCTTTTCTTTTTCTTTTCTGTTTTTGCTATGGGCCAAATGATGGGGTGTGGTGGGTTGAGTAGAGTTATGCTTTATTTTTGGTTGGATGGGTTTATATTGGACATTAGTAGATGTTTTTTTTAGTTTTAGCTAAATGGAATTACTCAAGTGTCCAACATGTGTCAGCCTATAATCTAATCTCTGTTGTAGTGTAAAGCGATGACACAACAAAAGAATATCTTAATGCAAATGGTTAATTTCTCGCTTTATATTATGTGTTAAAGTAAAAAAAATTTGTGTTTTGAAGTTTTATTAGAACTATATAATTAATTATATGTATATAATTAATAACTATAATTGAAGAGAGGCGCTACAGGAAACTATTTAATAAAGTTTTTTTTTTTTTTTTTTTTTTTTTTTTTTGTCAAAGTTGAAAGTTGATGCAGTTTTTTTGCAAATGAGCTAAAGTTCAAGGGGGTTCCCTTAGATTTTTCCCTCATTCTTTATAAACATTTTGTCACATGCACATGCATTCAACTCTTTCCTTTCGGGTTCATCCTCCCAATCATGCTGATTTATTATAATTATCTTAAACCATGACTTAGTCCAATTTGCTTGTCACTGGTCATTACCTACTCTTTTAAGAAACCATTCAATATTAATTCTCATCGCGCAAATACGTGGGGGCCCAGCTACCGATATGGTCCACTAGAAATTATTGCCTGCACACTGTGTACAAGTACTCTTCATGCACTTCCCATAATATTTAATAATAACTTATTAAAATTAAAATATAATTTAATAGATATAATCAGCACAGCTTAATAGGCAAAATGTCTTGTATTTTTTCCAAATTTATTATCTAGGAATTAAATTATTCAAAAAAATCAACAATAGTAAAGGAGACATGCTTTATTTTATATGAAATTTGCATCCAAATATTACAATTTTGACGTATAAGCATGTTAATTGTCATAGAATTCATCAAAAAAAAAAAAAAAAATTCTTTATTATGAAGTCACGATCATCGGGTTCTAACAGTACGGTGTATGATATTTAATTGCACACCCGGCGCACGCAATTAACTTCTCGCGCACCATCTCGCACTTCTTTGGCGTGACTATCCGGTGTATGAATGACGTGGCACACCAGGTGCGCCTAAACATGTTTCTCCCTCCGTGGATCGAACGTTGTTTCAATTCCCATCATCGTCGCTCTCTCTCTCTCTCTCTCTCTCTCTCTCCCAGCAACTCTCTCTCTCTCTCTCTGTCTCTCTCAGCAACAGGTGCTCGATCCCTCGGTTCTCTTCGCTTCCTACCCATCGTAGTTGTTCCCTCTCTCAGGTAACAAGTGATCCCTCTCTCCCTCTAAACTATTTTACTCTTTTTAAGGTTTTGAGATCCCCGGTCGGGGTGATTCGGTGTTCACCACTATTTTATCGATTTAGATTTTATTTTTTCTTTTTCTATATGATTAGTAAGTTTTGCAAATTAGCTTGAGATTCTCTGAATTTTTATTTTCGGTTTTATTATGATTTTGATTAGTTTTTCAGTACAATTGCTTGCCAGACAAGGTTTTTGTTAGAGCTGATCAATTTAGTAGCAAGAAGAGTACTATGAACAAACTTACAAATTTCTCATGCGTACTTTCTATTTTTATCTAACTTCTAGAAATTGATGCTTAATTTCCTGCAAAAATAAGAAGTGCGCATCAACTGACTAGCCTTAAAAGCTATAAGGCTTATATAGTTATTACGTAAAGCAATCTAGCATCTAAGTTGTAATTTAGGCTTATATAATAAGTAAACCGTCGCCTTTGTTCTAGACATAAGAATGGTCTAGATGATGGAGATTGATGATAATATTTGGTTTAGAGATCTACTTTTGTTAACTCTAAGTCACCGGCTAGGAAGCCTAAATCTCAAACTTGTGAGGCCCCGGGGCTCTTTTATAAAATCCTTTATAGGAAACGGCCAGTGAAAAATATATGAACTTTTTTTTACTACAACCAAAAGACTGTCACAAGCGTGCACAGACCTGGCACATAGACAGAGTCTCTCCTGTCCAATTGGATAGTATCTTTTTCATCCATACACAGGACAAACGTTCAACTATCACATCAACCATAACAGAAACAACAACACCAAACTATATGGAGAATATCAGAAACACTAATCCACAACTACCAACATGTGACAACTCTATATAACATGTGAAAACTATATAAAAGGTGTTTAAACAAAATGGTAACCAGAACACACAATGCTACTGCCATGGTAATATGTCTATCTAACTGCGCCCGCATGAACCATTTTGGCCCTCATTTCCAATGTCACCTGTAGAAAACAAGGGGTGAGAAACATGTACACATGTTTCCCACTGGGTACCGCAAGCTGTCATAGACAAGCTATACTCACCAACAAACACAAAAGAAAGATAACACGATCCAACAGGTATAAAGAAGTAAAATAGATATAGTAGCAATAGTAAAGGTGGAAACCAGATATACAGCTAACGATATATATATATATATATATATATATATATATATATATATATATATATAGAATTAGGCTGGAATACTATTAATAGTAAAACGCTCTTTTTGCTATCAAGTTTTTAACCCTTGGATGAAAAATTGTAGGGTCAGGATTATATTAGTCAGTTAGAGTTGAGTGGTCCCCCTAGGGTTTAGTGGTCCCCACTGGGTTATAGTATTTAATCCAATGGTTAGAAATAATGAAAAGAGTTGATCCAAAGCTAAAAAATTGGTAGCAACTAATGGAGTTTGAATACTAATAGTAGCCGACAGTCCAACTCTATATATATATATACATATATATATTATATATAGCACCACATATATATATATAACGACCATATTATATATATATATATACACATATATATAATAGTACACATATATATATATATACACATATCATATATATATATATATACACATAGTATATATATATACACATATTATATATATATATCAGCTACATAATATATTATACACATATAATAATATATATTACACATATATATATATATACACATACATATATTTCAGAATATATATATATTACACATATATGTATATACTATATATATAGTCACATATAATATAATCTCATATATATATATTAATAGTGATAATATTATATATATATATAGTATATTATATAATATATATATTCATATACTATATATAATATACATATATATATTATACGGCTGATTACACTATCGGTAGCTACTAAGAGCCTCCGTGCCTACCAAGTTGTTTCAAATTTCGGCAGTTTTGAAATTGACATCAGGCGGGGGCCCGGTTATGATCTATACCACTTGAAGTGTTTAGAAATCAAATTTCATAATTTTTCGGTATCATTTACCTATGAAACAAGTAGTCTAAAAATGAACGCGTACAAATCTCATAAAAATGATGATAGAAGACTTGAATTTAAGATAAGATGTACTAGTCTTACTCTAAATAGAGAAAAAAATGTTCTATAAAAATTTCATCTGATTTGGATTGTTTTACACCATTAAATTTTCAAATGCATCACATCGACCATTAAATTGTCAATTTTGAGACATTTTGATTACTAGCCAAATGATGTCGAAAAATTATGAAATTTAATTTCCAAATATTTTTAATAGTATAGATCAGTCTAACAGAGCCGATAGTCGATTTGGAACCAGCATCATTGAAAATAATTTGGTAGCACGGAGGCCTCTGTGTTACCGATAGTATACCGGCCTACCTCTATATATATATATATATAAAACTGGGCTGGAATACTATTAATAGCACCAATGACTTGGTGCTATTATGCTTTCTACCCTTGGATTAAAAGATGTGCGGTTAGGACGATGTGGACCCCCTAGGGTTGAGTGGGTGGTTAGTTGAATAGTATAATCGAACGGATGAAATTAATAAAAGAGGTAAATCTAACGACAGAAAATTTGATAACACTAAATGCTTCGTACTATCGATAATATCCCAACCAGACTAATATATATATGTAGTATATCTCACAAAATTTTCGATAAGAGATATTGATCTTACAGTAAATAGTATAAATAATTTTCTATCAAAAGTTCATCTAATTTGAATACTTCTACACCGTTAAACTTGCAAACGATATGCATCAACCATTAAAAATTTTTGAATTTGAACCCTTTCGATCGCTAGGTAAATGATATCGAAAAATCACAAAATTTATTTTCTAAATACTTCAAATACACTAGATCAAGTCTAACGGAGCCGATCGTCGATTCGAAAGCTCCACCATAGAAAACGGGTTAGGAGCACGGAGGCCTCCGTGCTCCTAATAGCACACAAGACCTACTATATATATATATATATATATATATATATATATATAG
>NC_033624.1:6656429-6739480 GCF_001540865.1 Ananas comosus
GAAGTATATGCGTTTACTATCTGGTTGTGTGAGACCCGGTTGTGTATACTGTGAAGGTATGTAGTGTACCACGGCGACGGGCTCTGATGCACGCGCCGTGTTCGGGATATCTTCGCGCTGTCCCGAGGCGTGACACGCCGGTCTCGGTGATTAGAGCTGATATATGATAGCTCCCATCTGATGTCGAGTGTTTCATCTGTAACGTTGAATCTAGAGGTAAGCCGAGATATGATAGTCTTGAACCGATGAATTAAAATACCGGGAATATGATAATGAGTAAGGATGCGCAAATGAATCTAATCCTAGATCTGTCAGTTAGCGATATCTCAATGATATATATTATGATATATATATTATATGTATTATAGGTGATAAATAGTACTATAGTGAATAATGATATACGATATGAATAAGTATATATAGTACGTACTATAAAGTATAGGTATACGGTAGGCTCCATTACTAGTCTATAGTAGAGGCGGGTCTCCGTACTTATAGTCTCGATTTGTCGGTTTTAGGGTGGTTCAAGATCAACTGATGCTCGAGTACCGTTAAAGACCTGATATCATGGCATATTAAAGGGTTTGTTAAGAAATAAATTTTAGTATTTGTTTTTTCGGACATAGTTTTAACTCTTAGATGATGCAAACCATGTTAAATTGTCAAGTTTTTCGAATAGCTACTATAGCGAGTTTGAGTTTAAACGGTGTAGAGAGAGATCTAAATTTCTTCAAATTTTGATAAAAATATCTTTTAAAGCTATCAGATTAAAGTCAACAGTTTGATCTTGATTAAAAGTCCATGCTCAATTTAAACGATTATTCAATTTCCAACCAGTCTCATTGTTGACGATAATTTATTTACTAGTAAGTACGATGTCGAAAGAAACTAAAATAGTTCCCTAAGAAACTTCATATACCCTGAAATCTATATTTAACAGCGTGTGGATCGTTAATTTGAACACCCTCAAAGATGGAAAATAAGACATAGATAGTGATATAGCCTAATTATAATATATATAGTTATATATAGTATATATATATAATATATATATATATATATATATATATATATATATATATATGAGTTGGACTGGCTATTATTGAGTAGCAAAATACATTGTTGCTAACCAAAGTTTTTAGCCTTGGATCAAACTCTTTTCATCTATTTCTAACCTTGGAATTTATAATAATACTATAATCCAGTGGGGACCACTCAACCCTAGGGGGACCACTCAACTCTAACCGACTAATATCATCCTGACCCTACAATTTTTCATCCAAGGGTTAAAAACTTGATAGCAAAAAGAGCATTTTACTATTAATAGTATTCCAGCCTAATTCTATATATATAGTAGGTCTTGTGTGCTATTAGAAGCACGGAGGCCTCCATGCTCCTAAGCCGTTTTCGATGATGGAGCTTCCGAATCGACTATCGGCTCCATTAGACTTGATCTAGCGTATTTGAAGTATCTAGAAAATAAATTTTATAATTTTTCGATATCATTTACCTAGCGATCGAAAGGGATCAAAATCAACCATTTTTAAAGGTTGATATATATCGTTTGCATGTTTAACGGTTTAAAAGCATCCAAATCAAATGAAATTTTGATAGAAAATTCTTTATACTATCTATAGCAACATCAATATCTTTGATCGAAAATTTTAGTGTTATATCATCACTTTTTGTGAAAGTTTTATTTTCAACCGTTGATTTTGAACCCTTTCGATCATTAGATAAATAATATTGAAAAATCACAAAATTTATTTTCTAGATACTTCAAATGTGCTAGATCAAGTCTAACGGAGTCGATCGTCGATTCGAAAACTCCATCATCGAAAACAGCTTAGGAGCACGGAGGGCTCCGTGCTCCTAATAGCACACAAGACCTACTATATATATATATAGAGTAGAGCTACTATACTCTTATGAGTATTGGGCCGTTCGTACTCATAAGTTGTTTTCGGTGATGGGGCTTCTGAATCGATGATCCACTCCGTTAAATATGATCTAGAGTATTTGAAACTTCTAGAAAATAAATTTCGTAATTTTTTGAAATCATAATAAAGTCCATCAGACGGGTATAAAATAAACGGTCAAAATCGAACGACGTCCTAAAAATGGATGATCGGATCCTTAAATTTAAGATCAGAGTTATTGATCTTTATCTAGATAGTGAATAGAATTTTCTATCAAAAATTCAACATATTCCATTTCTTTTACACCGTTAAACTAGCAAATATCCCATACCGGTTGTTAAAAATTGTCAATTTTGTAAGCTTTTGATCGTAAGGTAAATGATGTCGAAAAATTATGAAATTTAATTTTTAGAAGTTTTAAATGCTCTAGATAATATTTAATGGTATAGATCGTCGATTCAGAAGCTCTATCATCGAAAACAACTTATGATCCCCTAGCGCTAAGTTACTAATTGTCCCTAGCGCAAGTGGCAAAGGGTTTAGTGGTTGATACCCGAGGTCCCGAATTCGAATCATATTTGATTCACATTTTCAGCTAAGTTTATTTCTAGATGAAATAAACGAAGCAGGTAGAATGCTACCTATCTCTCAAAAAAAAAAATGGCTGAGTTCCTAGAGTTTGGGATGGTTTTCGATTCCTAATTGGCGTGAAAACAGATTTCAAATACCAAAATCTGCAAAACCTACAGTTTTGGTATTATATATCAATACACAGGTAGGTCAACTAAGGTAAAGATAGTAAATAACTGAAGTGTAGAACTAAAATGTAATAGCTGAAATGAAAGGATTCTATATTAGGATGTTACTTTTGTCGTAAACATGCATTCACTATCATCAAAGAGCCATGGTTCCAATATCTCCTCCAATATCATCAACATGTGCGTAAACGATGATGACTATCCTTGCATTGGCGTGATCGATCGACCATCTTCAGGATAGGCTTGACGCGATCAAACACGATATTGAATCGTTAACTTCATTGGACCAGTGATCATATTGATTGGCCGTCTTCGCAATAGGCCCAATATGGTTAAACCTCTATTTGGACCACAATAATGATAAAAATTTTAAAAATAAAAATAATAAAATAATAAATATTTGCCTCAGGCCAATGTCCTTATGATATGCTTGACCCATATTCAGTTTGTTAAACCAAATCGCTGTCCTCGTGATAGGATTGATTTAGGATCGATTCGTTAAACCAGGTCGTCATCCTCATAATAGGCTTGATTTGGATTCGATTCATTAAACCAGGTCGTCGTCCTCATGATAGGCTTGATCTATTTTCATTTCATTGTACCGGATCATCGTCGTCATGATAGACTTAACCCGGGTTTGGTTCGTTAAACCATATTGCCATCATCGTGATAGACCTGATTTGGGTTGGGTTTGTTAATCCGTGTTGCCGTCTCCATGATAGGCTTGGCCTAGTTCATTAAACCAATTCGCCATCCTCGTGGTACTTTTGATTTAGGTTCGATTTGTTAAACCGGATCACCGTCCTCGTAATAGGCTGGACGCAAGTTCAATTCATTAAATCAAATCGTCATTTTCGTGATAGACTTGCTTTTGGTTCAGTTCGTTAAACCATATCACCGTCCTCGTGATAGGCTTGACTTGGATTCGGTTCATTAAATTAAATTGCCATCCTGGTAATAGGCATGATTTGGGTTCGGTTTGTTAAACCGGGTCACCGTCTTCGCTACAGGTTTGACCCGATTTGTTAAAACAATTTGCCATCGTCGTGATAGGCTTGAGTTGGCTTTAGTTCGTTAAACAAGGTCGCCGTCCTTGTGATAGGCTTGAGCTAGATTCAGTTTGTTAAACCAAATTGCTGTCCTCATGATAGACTTGATTTGGATGTCCCATCAAAACCATACTTGGGAGTTAATGGAGCTTCCGATCAGAAAGAAAGCATTGAAAAATTGATAGGTTTATGTGATAAAAAATAAAGCCGATGGATTCAAAAGATATAAGGCAAGGCTTGTTGTTAAGGGCTATGGACAGAAGCAAGGTATTGACCTCAATGAAATATTTGCTCCAGTTGTTAAGCATTGCTCAATTATAGTTGTTTTATCCTTGGTTGCAAATTTTGATCTTGAGCTTGAACTATCTGATATTAAAACTGCTTTCTTGCATGGGGATTTGGATGAAAAAATTTATATATTTCAACCCGAAAGCTTTGTAGAAGCTAATCCTAATTTAATATGTAAACTAAAGAAGGAATTGTATGGTTTAAAGCAAGCATCTAGACAATGGTATAAGAAATTTGATTCTTTCATGCAAGATGAAGGCTACAAAAGATGTAATTTTGATCATTGTGTTTATTTTAAAGGCTCAACATATGATTCTTTCACTATTTTGTTACTATATGTGGATGACATGTTGATTGCTAGTAATGATCAAAATGCATTACAAAGTTGAAGCTTGAAATGTCGAAAATGGATCTTGGTGAAGTAAAGAATATTTTGGGCACGTAAATTAAAAGAGATAGGAAGCATAGCAAGTCATGACTTAGTCAATCGGACTATACTTCCAAAGTTCTTGAAAGGTTTGAGATGAATGATTGTAAGCCGGTTTCTACTCAAGTTATCCAAGAAGAACTCTCCAAAGAATGGGATGGAAAGAGATAAAATGAAGAATGTTCCTTATAATTCCGCCGTTGGGAGTTTAATGTATGCTATGGTTTGTACAAGACCGGATATAGCTTATGCGGTTGGAGTTATTTCAAGATATATGTCTAATCTAGAATGGGAGCATTGGCAAGCCGTTAAGTGAATTCATCGGTATTTGAAGGGCACATAAAATATTTGTTTGTGTTTTGGTGGAGCTTCTTTGGTGGTGAATGGATATGTTGATTCCGATCATGCCGGTTGTAGAGAAACAAGAAAGTCCACTACGGGATATGTTTTTACATTTGGAGGTAGTGCGGTTAGTTGGATGTCTAGATTGCAAGATATCGTTGCTTTGTCCTCTATAGAAGCCGAATATGTTGCCTTGACCGAGGCGGCGAAGGAAATGATTTGGTTGAAGTGATTGCTTGCACAATTTGGAGTGAAGCAAAACTAATATGTTGTGCATTGCGATAATCAAACTGCAATTCATCTTGTGAAGAATGCGGCATATCACTCCCAAAGTAAGCATATCGATGTTTGCTTTCACTTTATTCGAATGGCATTAGATCATCAACACTTGGATGTGGAGAAGATCGGTACAAAGAAAAATCTTATAGATATGTTGACAAAGTGTAAGGTATTGAATCCCCGGAGTAATAAACCACTTTTGGTCAAAGTGACCAAAGCGTGGTGAGAGAGATGTTTAGACATGCTCTATTTGACATTCCAAAGATGTTGGAAGGGTCAAAGTTGAGTTTTAAAAGAGATAAATGAGTATTAGCGTTGCTCGGCACGAAATAGAAGTCGAACAAGTGCTAACTGCAGTTTGGGCATTTCGTAACCGGTTAAACATCAGGGCTGTATCGGTACCACGTAGCAAATCGAGAGTAGCAGCTCTCGGGCAGCTCTCGAGTTTGTGTAATTTTGGCTATTAAACCGGCGACACCCCTGGTTTATACCGGTACCAGCACTGATACCTGAGCAGGCAGCTCTTGGGTTGGCTGTCGCGTAATCGTTGAACCGGTGACAAAATCTCGTGTACCGATACCAAGTGCAGAAAATTACAGATTTCAGTATGTTGCAAATAGCAATTTTTGAGGGGCTTTATTGCAATTGTGGTAGTCTATAAATGGACCCCATCACCCTCTCTTGTGTTCACAGCCAGAGAACACTTCTCCTTCATCTTTTTTCTCCTTTTCTATCTCTAGAAGCTCTCTCAAGGGTGGAGACTAGTGGAGGGATTGGTGGAGATCAAAGCGGGGAAGTCGATCTTCGTCTTCTTCATCTTCTTCCTTGGCTTGGAGGAGTTGTAGAGAGGTAAGCTCTTGGAGCTTTAATGATAGATTTCTAGTGTTAGTTTCTTAGACTCTAGAAATGGTTTAAGTAGAACCCTTTTATGCTAAGTAGATGTTATTTGCTTGAATCGAGGCTCCGTGTGGGGTATTCTCGCAAAGTTAACATCTAGGGTTAAAAAAGGGGTTTTGTAAAGTTGATATCTAAAGTAGGGATTGATCTCTTTTATACCTATTTGCTAGGTAGTCGAGCGCGTTGGTGAACTCGGTTCAGCGATCCGACGAGTTGGCGCGAAGATATTAAAAAAAAGCCTGTTTTTGGCTTCGTTTGCCGCAGTCGAGAGAGATTGGCGGCGGAAAGTTTCGAAAGTTGGAGTCTAGTTTCGTGACATCACCAGAAGGTGGGGGGTGTCCATCCCGAAGCAGTCGAGCTTCTTCCTATGTCCAAGTTATTTTATTATAGCATATGTTCACATATATTGTTAGCATGCATTATAGGTTATGTTAAGTAAATTGCACTTCAATTCCTTACATGTTTCCATAGTAGAAATCATATAGTGAGCTGAGCACTTGATTTAGTAGACACATAAGGATTGGGTCTTGATGTGGAATCCTATAGTGCCGAGGAACAAAATGTTAATTTGAACATGTAAATGAACTCAATGAGCGGCATTTGGACTAGTGTAGTAGAGACACTATGACATGAACTTAGGATAGATAATGATCTCCTGAGTAGTAGCATGTAAACCAAAGAGTGGCATTTGGACTAGTGACATGAACTTAGGAATAGATGATGATTTCCTGAGTAGTAGCATGTAAACCAAAGAGTGGCATTTGGACTAGTGTAGTTGGAACACTTATAGCTTGATGACATGAACTTAGGAATAAAGAAGAATTCCTAAGTAGTAGCATGTGAATTAGTGCAAGAGGCACTAACTATCCTCGAATGAGAGGATTGGATCATACTCACATAGTCTATGTAACCTTGTCGTGGTCGCTCCATCCCAAGTAGTGAGCTCCAGAGTAGATGTCACGTTTGGGTAACATGATTACCCAGCAGGCGGTCTCGGGTGGTGTAGCGAGTCTACTCACCGGCGAGATTTGAGATGTGAGTTTGGGCGTAACCTTTTGGTTAGCCGAGATGAGATTGGACATGAAACATAGTAATTGATAGTAGGTTTCATTACTATGTAGATATTTTCTTTATATCATGTATAACATGCAGATTGAGACATAGTATCATGTTAGTAGAGTATATTACTATGTTCATGCATACATTTTGTTTATTGAGGCATAGTAGTATGTTGTTGATTCATTATTATGTAGCAGCTCATTTTCATATCTATTTATCTATCTACTTATGCCTACTTAGACCTAGTGGGAAAATCGGCAGAGTCGACAGCCGAACCCACTGGGAACTATATTTATATAGTTCTCACCCAACTTTGTTGCAGGGCCGAGTTCGAGTGTACCGGGCGAGGACCGCGGTAAAGGCATAGCGCCCTAATAGCTAGACAGCTTTCCTTATGCAATAGTACCTTTGTATAGATGAGAGGACTTGATGTATATGTACCTTGGAGAGTTGTGGATGAACATGTATTCATTTTGGAGATGAAAAATGTAAACTCGATATATATATTGAATGAAATTGTAATAGCTAGTTCTTTCTCTCTTTTGCTGATTGCTTGTCGTTACTTGTATTAGTACTTGCTAGATCATGTATGTGGTTCATGTTTCCTGGGCAATTGTTAAGTACATGATCTTGTTGTTGTTAGCCTTGGGCGGACAGGGGAGGCTCTGCCCGTTCGACGTCTGATCGACGTAACCGAACCGACCAAATTGGTGGTCGCGGGGCGTGACACCCCTGATGTGTACCGGTACCAAGTGTATTACCCGAGAAGGTTGCTCTCGGGTTAGGGCTATGCCTAATCATGTAACCGGTGACAACCTAAGCTTGTACCGGTACTAAATAGACCTCGCAGCAGACTTTGGTATGTTGCAAATATGAAAAGATGGAGGGCCTCACATCATTGATTGCGTCTCGGATGTTTGTGATGATTGGGGTCGGGCTGATTGGTTCTTGCGAGGACTTCAGCCGAGGATTTATGAGAAGGTTCAGATCCTTAAGCTTACGACCTTTGCGGAGGTTTTGGATCGAGCCTTGTGGGCGGAGCACGGTAGCACCTATGCTCGTGGAGAGTGCGAGTCAATGGACAAGGAAAAGGACAAAGGAAAGAAGCGGGCGGCGGGTGATGCCGGGGGCCGGCCAAATGCAAAGAAACCCCCTCGGTATCCCCGACAGCAGTCGAAGAATTGGAGGCCTTCCCGATGCGTTATTTGAAGTGGTGAGCATCAACCGTCAGCTTGCCAGCAACGCGAGGGAAAGTGCTACAAGTGTGGCCAAGCAGGGTATATGGCCCGAGAGTGCCCGACTTGGGCGTCGTCTACACCGACGGCGGCATCAATTCCATCTTCACCGAGGCAGCTTGCGGGCTTGCCGCTGGCTATGTTGGCTGGGCGCGCACCATCACCGCGTCAGCCGGAGGGATCACGAGCACCTAGTGGGCGGGTTTTTGCCACTCAGGTGGAGGAGTGGCCTACAGTTTCTGACGATGTCGTGGCAAGTATTATCTTGATCAACGGCACTAGAGCTAGAGCATTGTTCGATACAGGTGCATCTCATTCATTCATTAGTGCATCATTTGCAAACACTCATGGTATAGAGATATCTTATAATGAGGATTATTGGTGGGTGAATGCTCCAGAGCATTCGTTCAGTGTTCATGACGAGTGCTTGGCTTGTCAAGTTTAGATAGGTGATTGGATTATGCCGACAGATCTACTAGTGTTAGATCGAATGTGGGACTTCGATGTAATCTTGGGAATTAATTGGCTCTCCAAGTACTACGCGGTTACAGATTGTGAAAGCAAGGTGATCACATTCCGTGAGCCTAACTAAGAAGAGCTGGTGTATCGAGCATGTAGAAGCTCGCGCTTCGCGGCAACTGTGTCGGTGGCGAGGGCGAGGAAAATGATTAAAGGTGGATGTGTGGCCTATTTGGCGACAACGGTAGATGCTCAGAAGGAGTACCCAAAACTTGAAGATATTCGAGTAGCATGCGAGTTTCCGGATGTATTCCTGGCGGAGTTACTAGGATTGCCACCGGATCGAGAGATCGAGTTCGTTATTGATTTGATTCCCGGGGCGGCGCCAATTTTGCAGGCTCCGTATCGAATGGCACCAATGGAGCTAGTGGAGTTGAAAGCACAATTGCAAGACTTGCTCAATAAAGGCTTTGTGAGGCTGAGCGTGTCACCGTGGGAAGCTCCGATGCTATTTGTGAAGAAAAAAGATGGCACACTTCGACTCTGCGTGGATTATCACAAGTTGAACAAAGTGACAATTAAGAATAAGTACCCGTTACCGAGGATTGATGAATTATTTAATCAGTTGCAAGGGTCGAGGGTGTATTCGAAAATAGATCTTCAGCCGGGCTATCATCAGTTGAAGATCCGGCTGAAGGATGTGCACAAAACGGCGTATCGTACGTGGTATGGCGTCTATGAGTTCACAGTAATGCCGTTTGGGCTTACTAATTCCCCGGCAACATTTATGAACTTGATGAATCGAGTCTTTCGACCGCTACTGGATCAATGCGTCGTGGTATTCATTGGCGACGTGTTGGTTTATTCACGGAGCGAGGAGGAACACGAGTAGCATTTGAGAACCGTATTGCAAATACTCCGGAAAGAGAAGCTATATGCTAAGTTGAAGAAATGTGACTTTTGGCTTTCGGATGTCACTTTCTTAGGCCATGTGATATCGTGCAAGCCAATTATGTATGTTTCCGCTTGTGCAAATTTCTCTACGTGATTTGCACTTGTTGTTGAGCCTTGGGCAGATAGAAGAGGTGCTGTCCGTTCGGCGTCTGTTCGACGTGCCCGGACCGACCAAAGGGATCAGTCCCGGGGCGTGATAGGAAGAATCAGAAGAGCGTAGATTTATAAATGTTAAGCAGCTGCTAGCCATGCGCCTAGAGTTGTAATGAGAAAATAGTAATAAGTTTTTCTAAAAAATCAATATGTAACATAACAATGTTAAGCAGCTGCTTGCCATGCATGTTCAGAAGCCATAATTGGAACATTTCTTTTCCAGAATCAAGGATGCTCTATTGCAAAGGACCATATATATTTGGAAGCTATGTAGGAAAAAAGAAAGAAACAACAGAAATGTCAATAATTGCTTAAGTCTCATAGAACCCTTGTAATTATACTATATCATAGAACAAGCTGAGAGATAATAAAGTGAAGAAAATCAGCAAAAAATAGCATAATAATCATCTCAACAATTTGGACAAAGGGAGTAATCTCCTCCACGGTCTAGAAAAATGATTGAAATGTAAAAGTAAACCATAGTAAAGAAAACAACACAAAAAGTAGAAGAATAACAAAAGAAAGTAGGAAAAGAGGCAGGTAAAAGAAATAGCAGGGAAAAAATTAATAGGAGAAAATTTAAGGTAGAAATAAAAAAGTTACGATATATAAGGTTTAGATTGGCCACCATCATCTACCAATTAAACATGAAGCTTTTGCTCAATATTGAGGCACAATTGCAAGCGAAAGGTGGCAAGTGAACATGCCGTCCAAATGTTGCATTGTATCGTTATATATTATTATGGATTGAGTAGAAGAAGAGATGTAAACAGTTGACTATTCTCTACCCATTAGTGTATTAAACAACAAGCAACTCTTTGTTGATTGTTGCTTAAAAATAACGTATTTTGCAAGAGGCAAGATCATCACAGCCTAAAAAAAGTAGCTAAAAGAAACTGCAAATAGTAATTAGCAATACATGGTAAAAAGAAGGTAACTTAGGAAGCAGAAGAAAATAGGCAAACAACAGTAAGATACATCTTGGTTCTACCAGGGTGAACCATATAAGGCGAGTAATGAACCTCTCTCAAAATCTCCTCTCGGATCTCTAAATCTATAGGCACACACAGTCGGTCCCTGTACCGCAGTACTCTCGAACTGTCAACAACGAAGTCCTCTACCTGTCTCCTCTCAATCTGCTCTCGGACCCTTAACAAATGAGGATCTCCACTCTGTATCTTCCTGATCCTATATAACAGAATGGGCTGCAAGACCATAGACATCAGTCTCGCAGTGATTCCAGGGGACACCACCTCAAGTCCAAATCGCCGTAACTCCTCAAGTAAAGGCTTCTGATGGGTGATCATCAAATTAAGGCTCTGCACTAACTTCCTGCTCAACGCATCTGCCACCACATTCGCCCTGCCGGGGTGAAAACTGATATCATAATCCTTCAACAACTCCAACCACCGGCGCTGCCTCAGGTTCAATTCCTTCTGGGTGAATAAATACTTGAGACTTTTGTGATCTGTAAAGATCTCACAATGCTCCCCATACAGGTAATGCCGCCATAACTTCAATGCAAACACCACAGCGGCAAGCTCAAAGTCATGCATAGGATAATTCTTCTCATAATCCTTTAGCTGCTAGGAAGTATAAGCAATTACCCTACCATACTGCATCAATACACTACTTAAACCGCTGTGTGATGCGTCGCTATAGACCACAAATCCTTCCCCCATAACTAGAAGAGCAAGGATAGGAGCCAACATCAGCCTCTGCTTCAACTCATAAAAACTCCTCTAACAGTCCTCACTCCAGATGAATTTAATAAATTTTCGAGTCAATTGAGTGAGGGGTGTGGAAAGCTTCTCAAAGCCTTCCACAAACCGATGGTAATATCCGACCAAGCCAAGAAAACTCCTCACCTCCATGATCGTCGTCGGTCTGGGCCAATCCCGAATCGCATCAATCTTTTTCGGGTCAACTGCCACTCCAGCTGCTGAAATCACATGGCCTAAGAAAGCAACCTCCCGAAGCCAAAACTCGCACTTCTTCAACTTGGCATACAACTTCTTTTCTCTCAAAAGTTGCAATACAATCCTTAAGTGTTCCTCGTGCTCCGCATCACTTCGGGAGTAAATCAGAAAATCATTAATAAATACCACGACGAAACTATCCAAGAACGGCTTAAACACCCGATACATTAAATCCATAAAAACGGTAGGGGCATTAGTTAAACCAAAAGGCATCACTGTAAACTCATAATGCCCGTGTTGGTGGCCGAAAGTCCCGACCCTTGACCCGGTCAAATATTCTCCTCGGGAAGAATGTCGAGAAGATGAGCGGCCGCGGATGGTGACCCTCGAAGTTTGCGCCCACGACGGATCAAGCGATTCGGCCGATGAGGGATCGAATCAGCCGGGTTCGAAGACCTCTACAGTAAACTCACTTCGGCAGGATGAGCCGAATGAAGAGGGGAAGCCTAGAATTCGACTGAAAGATGAGCCGAATGGCTAAACAACGCAGAAAACTGGCCGGCCTGAAAAGCCGATAATAGCCCTCTATTGAATATAACAGCAGAGAGTACAGAGAGAAGAGTTTTTAGTCTACAACGGAGTGATGCCCGAGGGGCAAACAGACTCCAGGATACTAAGTTACGAGAACTACTCCTAGGAAAAGTGGTAAATGCAGGAAAGAAAGATGCAGGAAAATAAGGGTGGTCTTTTATGCGCAGGGGCAAAGACCATTTTTCAGGGTGCCATATGCATATTTATAAAGTTGCCCTTGCATTTAGTTATCGTCACTGCACGATCGGCCACTATCTCCTGATTTGGAGGACCACCTTCATCCGATTGGAACTGCTCATAACCGCTTGAGGTTTTTACAACTTTTTGAACAAACGCGGCTCATATCTTCTGGCGCGTCTTATATACTCCCGGTCCACCGTTTTGACATGGATCATGGATGTAGTCCCGGCTTGCCAGCTGTCCACGCCGAATTGGCCCAACAATTGCCCCATCGGCAGCTTTCGAAGCGGTGCTTCGGTAGTTGGCATTATCTTTTGAACCCTTGGTATACTTTTCGTCTCAACCTCTGAAAACAAGTGCGATCCGAGGCGTATTCCTCGGTCCAATCAAATTCAAATTCTCTGACATAATCTGCAGCAATCCGTAGCACAATCTTTTGTATGGTTTAATCTTGGCCGCTGATTCTCTTCTTTACGACCTTGATCACATTCTCTACTTTTGTCTCATATGCGGCATTAATTAGGTCATCTTAATTGCCGCTGTCTATTCATCATTATAGCCGACCTTGGAACTCGTAACCGATGCGACAGATAGCCCTTTCTTCTTCCCCAAGTTCCTTTTTATCTCTTTTATCTCTTATATCTCTTCTTGTTTTTCCCTGACGAAAATTATCCTTTGCCTCTTTTGTCGTCTTCTTCATCTTCCTTCGCTTTAAAGAATAGCGCCTCTTCCACCATTGCCTACTCGTCTTTCATTGGACTATACTCAGCTTAGGCCATATCTTGGTTCAGACCCTGTTAGGTTTATCTTGGGTCCTTCCTTTACCGCAGACCCATCTGCTGATGACTTCCCGTTTTCTAATGAAGGTCTTCCTTTGATGGCTGAAAATATCCATCTTCATTTATGGTACCCTTCGGCTTCGACGGGAAGAAGTCTTCGAACCTGGCCTAGTATCTCAGATGCCTACTTGGCTTGGTTGGATCGTGTGCAAGCCACTTATGGCGATTTATGGCGCGAAACTGGCATCTATGAAGCTATTCAGCTATCCCGAAAACCTCCTTCAGCTGATTTCCTTCTTCTGGCTTTCGCCCTTTGTTTCTGGTCCCCTGTTTCTAACATTTTTCTTTTTAGAGGCGGCCCTCTGACCCCAACTCTTTTTTATGTCGCCACCATTGTTGGCCTACGCCCTCATAGCATCACCCTTTCCATGGCTTATAACCCTGATGGTGTATCCGATTTTGAGGCCAATCTTGATCTCAATGATTTGGCCTACTCCAAATTTCTTCGTAAGTTTGCAAGCGAATCCCCTGCTCCAGTTACTAAGAAGGAACATACGGCATTCCTTCTGTACTGGTTATATCACAATCTTTTATGCACTCGTTCGCAAAAAATAAACCGAGATTTTGTTTCTATCGCCGTTGGTTTATCTAACGGCGATAAATTGGCCCTGGGGCCCTATTTTCTTGCTTTTGTTTACAAGAAAATTTTTGATTCCATTAGGCCGTCACCCACTGGCGATGGTGTCACCATTGGCTCGGGTTGCGGCATTTTTTGGATTTTGCAGATGTTTTTGCAAATTTATTTCAGTAGGCTGTGCTGAGAACCTTTAGATTTGAGCTCGGCTGCTCATTTTGACTCCTACGTACTTGCTCTCGGCTGTCCTCCACCGTTTACACCTGGGCATCCTCGAGACTTTCTCACTTATTTTTTTATTTTTTATGATTCGAGCCCTCACTTTCTTATTTATTGGTCCCCTTTTGCTGATCGAGTCACTGGCCCCCCTTGGTTTTTAGCCAGATATGAATCACTTCAAGGAGAACTCGCCTCTTCTCGTGCTGGCGAGTATTTTGAAGTTTGGTATTCTTTTTTGGCTCCTCGGGACTTGCACATCGGCTTGAAATCATGCTCGAAGTTATTACCCAGTACCGAGGTTTACTCTCCACAGTTTGTGGCGCGCCAATTCGGCTTTACACAGGTCGTTCCTGCTCCGGCCAAGTTTTTCACGGCTAATACTGCCACTCATCGCCCGCCTACCAAGAGTATAGCTGACGCCGATCAGATTTCGGCTATGGGAAATTGTCTGTGGCAATTTTTCAAATTGGTCAGCTTCAGGCCGAATTATACCAGGGTGTTGGGTTTTCGCTATGCTGTAAATTGGGATATCTTCCTCAAGAAAACCTTTGCCCCTGTCATCTCGGATGCACATCGCAAGACTCGTCATCCTCTCAGTACGTTATTTCTTTTGAAATTAATTTCCTGCTTATAATTACTGCTACTTATTTGTTTTTCATTTGTAGCTCCTTTCCCATGTAAGACTCAATCGAAAGGCCCTGTTGAGCCATCCATATCAGAAGAAAAATCGGAAGAGGCTACTAAAACTCCGCCTCCTTCCTCTGTAATGTTTTCTGTTCTATTCCTCCTTTGTTATTTCTATTTTGATGTTTGTAATGCTCACTTTACTTTCATTGTCAGTCTATACCCACTCCTTCATCGGTCCCGACTTCAGATAAGAGACCGATTGAGACTGTACAAGTTACTCCTCCGCCGACTTCGAAACGGCGTAAATCAGTTGCTAAGCGACAATTTCGACAAGACGAAGATGCTACTTCGGCTGATATTTTAGAAGACACAGCCGAAGATATGCCTTCGTCCTCGATTCCAGAAACAAGAACTGAAGATATACCTTCGGCTAATGTTCCATTAGAGGAAACTGTTGTGCCTTCCTCAACCATTGAACAACACTGTGTCCCGACCGAAACAATTGAAATCGGGGTACGTCAAGTTAGTTGTCAATAAGCAAATTTTATATTTTTTCATTTATTTATCTTTTTCTTTTAACTCACTCACAGTCCTCTCCTGAAAGAGTCCCTTTTCCTCATTTCTCAAAGACGCAGATGGAACGACAACTTCGCAGAGAAGTCTGTCTTGAGAAGAAACGAGGAATAGAGAAAAAGAAAAAATCTGTTGAAACAGCAAGCCCGATGCCATTACCGAGTGAGGCCACTTCACCTCCTTCTGTCCCTGCCCCGATATCAACTACAGGGAATGAACAAGTAGACATACCTCTCGAGCGAAATTCTGGAAATACAAACATTGTACCTCCTCATTCGACTCAGGAAACTTCTCTCATCTCTGACGATCCTCTATCTGCTAATCTCCATTCCTTACTGGTCTCAAGCCCCAATTCTAATGAGGGAGATGACTTTTCCACCATTGTTGTATCATCGAACACTCAGAGCAAATTTGATGAGTGTCTTAAGATATATAGCACTGGTGTTCCCAACCTAGCTCAAAATTCAGAACAATTTGATCGGCTATACGCCCTTTTGCTTGATTTAACCGATCGATCAGACATTACTCCTAACATTCAATGTTTTGTATCAACACTATCGTCTCAGCTTTCTTCTTATTTGGCTCGGCAACGATCTCTGGGCGTCGAGCTTGTAGTTTTAGATCAACATTTTTATCATGTTGATCATTTCAGAAGGAATATTCCTGATGTAAAGGCTCCAATTGCTGAAGTGAACCGTGAAGATCAGCCTCTGGCAAATCAAGAATCGGCTTTACGGCAACGCATATCCACTCTCAAAGAAGAATTGGCTGCAGCCGAATCTACTCTGGCACAAACTTCTGAACGCCGACTCCAACTGGGAGAACAATTGAAATCTACGAGAGAAAAAGGAATGAAAATTCAAGAAGAGCTTTCTCAGCTCTATAAGGTGCATCCTTTAATGAAACGCCGACGGAAAGCTGCCGAAGCTGCTCAAGCTAATCTTATAGCCGAATGGAATCAACTTAGAGACTTATTATCTTGATTCGGCTTGTAATATTCTAACTTTGACTTTGATTATTTTCCCACATAGATGGGTAATATCTCTTTAAATATTTTTCGTTAATCGGTTTTTCATTTTCTGACCCATCTCTGTTCCGCAAATAATATGCATTTCCTCTTGTGACTCGACTGACTTGAAATGGCCCGTCCCAATTTGGAGACCATTTTCCAAACGTTCGGTATTTTTGACCGATTGGAAAAATCAGCCGAAATACTAAATCACCGACGACAAATGTCTTTGATCAAACTCTCTTATTGTATGCGCTACGCACTCGGCTTTGGTATGCTTGCATATTATCTAAATCTATCAACCGAGTATCGCATACTTCCTCTGCTTTGTCTTTCATTAGATTACTGTATTCATCAGCCGACAAATCTTTTTGCTTTCCTGTCCTTAAAGAAGGAACTGTTATCTCGGCTGAAATTACGGCCTCATGACCGTAAACTAACTGGAATGGTGTCATCCCTGTTGTCGTTTTCACTGAAGTTCGGCATGCCCATAATATCTCGGAAAGTTCTTCATTCCATTTTCTCATATGCTTTTCGATATGTTGTTTCATCAGGTTGATGACTACTTTATTTGCTGCTTCTACTTGTCCATTCGCTTGGGCATAATAAGGAGACGAATGGAGCAAATTTATTTTTCGAGACTCGATGAACCGAATGAACTGTCCACCTGTGAACATTATCCCTTGATCGGTCGTAATTGTCTTGGGAATCCCAAAACGATGAATTATATGATCTTCAACAAAATCAATAATTTTCTTTTGAGTAACCAACTGAGTAGGCTTGGCTTCCACCCACTCAGTAAAATAATCAATGGCTACTATTAGAAACTTGTGACCAGCCGAGGAATTCGGCTGAATTTTTCTAATTAAATCAATGGCACAGTCTCGGAAAGGCCATGGTTTAATTATTGCGTACATCTCAGAGGCAGGAACCCTCTGAATCGGGCCATGAAATTGACATTCTTGGCAACCTTTAACATATTCTATGCAATCTTGATACATTGTTGGCCAATAATATCCTAGGTGTCGAATTGTCCACCTTAACTTTTTTCCGACTAAATGGGTTCCATATATTCCTTCATGTGTTTCTCCCATTACCAATAGAGCTTCTTCAAGCCCTAAGCATTTTAATAGAACTTCTTCGGCTGTTCTTTTGTAAAGTTGACCATCCAACAAACAATAGCCGAGAGCTCTTCTTCGAATATTATAATCGATCCTTATATTAGGATCCTCCAAATATTTGATCAATGATTTTCTCCAATCTTCTTTCACTACTATAGGAGCTATAATTGGTTCTCGTATATGAACCGAATGTAGTAATCTCCTCTGTATTACTATTAACTCTGACTTCGGCTCTCTATATCCTGAAGCCAATTGGGCCAATTCATTTGCTTTTTCATTTTCCTGTCTGCTCAAATGTTCAAATTCGGCTTCTCCGAAATTGCATAATAATTCTATTGTTTTTCTCAAATAATTTTGCAAATTTGGATTCTCACATCGGTATTCCCCGTTAACCTGCTTGATTACTAACTGTGAATCACCGATGACTTTGATTGGCTTTGCTTTCAATTCTTGCAATATTTCAAGGCCGATTATCAAGGCCTCATACTCGGCTTGGTTGTTGGAACAACCGAAATCTAATTCAAACGCAAATTGACAAACATGACCTTAAGAAGATTGTATCACTATCCCTGCTCCTACAGATTCGGTTGTTTTTGAACCGTCAAAATGTACAACACCCAAGGTTGGCAGCTGATCAAATTTTGTTTCGGCTCCTCAATCTCTACACATGGGTGATCGGCCAAAAAATTAGCTATAGCTTGGCCTTTGACAGCTTTGGCAGGAACGTAATTAAGAAAAAACTCGGATAAAGCTAATATCCATTTCCCAATTCGTCCTCGTAACACTGGCTTAGATAACATATATTTTACCAAATCGGTTTTGCATATTACCGATACTTCAGTTGGTAAAATATAATATCTCAATTTTGTGCATGAATAATATAAAGCCAAACATAATTTTTTCATAGCCGAGTGCCGTTTTTCTGTATCTAACAGACGTCGGCTTAGGTAACAAATGGCCTGTTCTTCCTTCTCTTCATTTTCTTGAGCTAGCAAACATCCTAAATTTTCGTCTACAGCCGATATGTACAACTTCATCGGCTGATTTGGCTTCGGAGGTACCAGTACCGGAGAATTTGATAAATATCTTTTTATATTTTCAAACGCCTCTTACTGTTCTTTTGTCCAAACGAATTCTTCTTTATCTTTCAGCCGAAGTAGTGGGGTAAAAACCCCAATCCTTCCGGCTAAATTAGATATAAACCGCCGAAAATAATTAATCTTTTCCAACAAGCTTTGCACTTCTTTTTTGTTTTTAGGCGGCGGTAATTCTAATATGGCTTTCGCCTTATTTTGATCAATTTCGATCCCTTTCTTATGCACTAAAAATCTTAAAAAGTTTTCTGCTGAATCTCCAAAAGCGCATTTCAAAGGGTTCATTTTCAAATTATATTTTCTCATTCTTTCAAAGGCGAGCTTTAAATCAATCCAATGTTCGGCTTGTGACTTGGATTTGACAACTATATCATCGATATATACTTCCAACATTTGCCGATTAAGTCATGTAAAATAAAATTCATTGCTCTCTGGTAAGTAGCTCCGGCATTCTTTAAGCCGAATGGCATAACAACCCATTCAAAGGTTCCAATTGAACCGGGGCATCTAAAAGCCGTTTTAGCCACATCTCCCTCAGCAATATAAATTTGATTATAACCAGCATGTCCATCCATAAAGGACAGAATTTCATTACTGGCAGCCGAATCTACTAGCATATTAGCTATTGGCATTGGATATTCATCTTTAGGTGTAGCTAAATTCAAGTTTCTAAAATCAATACAAACTCTAAGTTTGCCATTCTTTTTACGCACTGGAACTATATTAGACACCCAATCAACATAACGGGCCGCTCTAATAAATCCCGCCTTTAAAAGATTTTCGATTTCATTCTTAATTTGGAGTACAATACTCGGCTCAAACCTACGAGCCGGTTGTTTAAAAGGCTTGAACCCTTTTTTGATGAGCAGCCTATGCTCTACAATCTCTCGGCTTAAACCTGGCATTTCTTCATAGCTCCAGGCGAAGCAATCCTTGTACTCCTTCAACAGCTTCTTCAGTTCTTCCTGTTGCTGAGCCGACAGCTTGGAACTTATAAACGTCGGCCTATTGTCTTCATAAGACCCCAGGTTTACTTCTATCAACAAATCCTGGGTCTCCAACTTTTTCTCGCCAACTTTAATAGGCGATTCTTCCAGCTTCATTTCCGCTATTTGTCTATTCATCTTATATAATTTATCAGCCTCCATAACCGATTTCATTTGACCTTCTTCTTCGGCTTTATGAAACGAATCTTTTATAGCTTCTTTGGCCTTATTGGCCAAATTGTCAAGTGCTAACACATCGGCTATAGCAGCCGAATCATCCTCATAGCCGATCTTGTTGATCGGCTCATCCTGTCGAGGCTTATGCCAAGTCTCTATTCTCGACTTTTGGGACTCCATTTTAACCATCTAGGTGGCTCTTCATCAGCCACCATAGCATTGATATCTTTAGAGAGAATTAATTGAATCCCCTCCTCCGTTACTCTTACAAACGAAATCTGATCTGGATCAGCATCAGCCCAATTGGTGTGGCCGAGGTCCTCCATGTTGACATCTATCATTTGAGGCCGTCCCTCGGCCCGGATTTCTTCTATCTTGTCTCCTATCCACTGGAACAGTTTTCCGTGGAGTGTAGAAGGTACGCACTCATTCGAGTGTATCCAATCTCGTCCCAATAATAAATTGTAGTGGCTATCTGCATCCACTACAAAAAAATACAGTTTTTAAAGTTTTTGAACCTACCGTGAGTTCGGTGGTGAGCACTCCTCGAGCTTGTTCACCGTTTCCTGTGAAATCGGTCATGATTGAATCGGTGGCTTCAATTCGTCCTCATCTTTGCCCAACTTCTTGAAAAAAGGAAGTAGGCATCACATTGACCATAGCACCGCCATCTACCATAACTCGGCCTACCGGCCGACCTTCTATTAAAGCTTTTATAAAGTGAGGCCTTATGAACCTCGTCTGCATGGCCGATGGTTTCTCAAAAACCACTGCATCGGCCTGTTGAACATCCTCTAGTTGCAATTGGGCTACTGTAAGCCTATCTTCCTCTTCTTCTCTGAATTCCTCGTACTCAACAAACTCTGCCTTGAAGGATTGAGGCAGAGCATATACCATACTCACCTCGGCTGGTGATTTATCAGCCGACTTTCCCTTAATTCTCTGTTTCTTCTCTTCTGACTCCTTGGCCGTTTCGGCTGAAGAGTCACTCTCCATACGGACCTCCCTCTCTTTAGGAGGTCATCTTTCTCTCTTGATCATCGTCTCGAGGGAAGCTATTTTGTCTTCTAACTCCCTCCCGCTCATTTTTTCTTCTGACTCGGCCTCGATTGATCGTTCTATTCTTAACTTCATTTGAGGGGCAGGCGATGAGCCGCCTGCCTCGTGGTCGTTTCTCATTGGGCGAAAAGGATGTGATTGTTCATCTGGGTGCCAACAAACATTGAGTCGTATCCTTTTCGCTTCTTCATAGTGTTGTCTTGCCTCGGCTTGCATCCTCTGCTGCCGACGCTTCTGAGTGTTTGTCAACATCGACCCCTGCCATCTGGCCGATGGTTTAACCTCAACTTCGTGCCATTCATCCACTGGCACGTTTGCTGGTACCTTTACTGTCCTCAGATGATTTTTCAAAATTTCTCTCCTCTCCCAAGGTCTCGGCCAAGGCTGAATGCCTAACTCGTTGACTAATCTTCGACCGAGGAATTCTATGTCTCCCTCGGTCATTCCCTTGAATTCTGGTTCTGGTCTCGGCCTTGTTTGATGCTGCCAATGTGGCCGATATTCGGGAATCCTTGGCTTGGTGCCGAAAGGTCTACCCTGGTAGTCCCATCGGCCTTGACGCTCGTCACGCCTGTTGTTGTAGTAATCATGCAGAATCTTCTGCATTAACATGTCTTGTTTGCGTTGAACCGATTTCACTTCCGATTCAGTGTCATTGGAGGCTACGTCCGAGCCTTCTTCTTCTTGGTCTTCACCATCAGGAATGTCATCCCAATCCTCAGGGAACGCCATCAACTCATTCCATTCGTTCCCCCTTTTCTTGGCATTCACAATAGCTTCCCAGTCTTTTTTCGTCATTTCGGCCTTGCATCTACTGCAAAGCCGAAGATGCTTTTTGGCATGGGCCACGTTGTCAGCGGTCTCCTTGTCCAAAACCTCTTTTCCTTTAACATTCACCATATTAACCTGAAATGAAAACGAACTTCTGTTAATTTCTTTATTTTCATTTTTCTGGTCAGCTAATATGAGCCGACCCTCGTCTATTTCTTCTTGGATCTGCCTTTTCGCAGTCGCTTTTCCTTTCCCTTTCACGTTCACGGCGTTGACCTGTGATGAAAAAGGATTCTTATCAATTTCCATATCCCTATTTTCTTGGTCGGCAAAGATCAGCCGACCCTCATTTATCTCTTTTTGAATTTGCCTCTTGAAGGCAGTACATTCACTAGTTTTATGGCTCCATGAATAGTGCCATTTGCAATGTCTTCTACGTTTTAGTTCTTTTGCAGGAGATATAGTGTGACCCTCCTGTAGTTTAATTCGTCCGTCCCTTAGCAACCGATCAAAAATCAAATCGGTTTTTGCTATATCAAACGAATAACTAAAAGCAGACACATGTGCTTTCGCCTCTCTTGACTTGGCAGGCCTTAACAAAGCACATTTGTAAGGTTGGTTATTTCTCACCATTTCGGCAGCACAAATTTCGGCTTCATCAGCCGAATCCTCATTTTTCTCAGACGAATTCGGTTCTTCATGAGCCGAAGACTCTTCAAGGAAAGAGATATTTTTCTCCTTTTCTTTATTCCAATCTTTGTTTTAGCTCCATCTAGGCCGATCCTCATTATTACCTTTTCGAAATTGCTCGTATTGAGCAACTCGAACTCCCAAATCAAAAAGATTTGGAAAGAATTTATCCTCAAAATGATCTTTAATTTTGAAATGCATGCCGTTGAATGTCATTTTGGCAAACTCCGATTCCGACATTCTCACAAAACAACGGCTTCTAGCAGTCTTGAATCGGTTTAAATATTCATCAACCGATTCTCCCGTTCTTTATTTTAATTGAGCCAAATCCGCTACTGATAGTTCTGGCTCAGTTCTATAAAACTGTTCATGAAATTTACCTTCTAACTCCTCCCAATCTCGGACAGAGTTAGCAGGTAAACTCGTGTACCAGGTAAAAGCTGTTTTAGTCAATGAGGTATTAAATAACCTCAACTTTAAAAATGGATTTGCCGCGGCTTCACGGCACTGAGCTGTAAACCGAGCGACGTGCTCGACCGTACTCTCGGTCTCGTCGCCGAAAAACTTGTCAAACTTCGGCATCTTCCAATTCGCCGGATATGGGTGTTCTATATCTATATTTGCAGGATATGGTGACCTGAATACGGGCCGCATTGCCGGCCTTGCGCCTACTCCGAAAGTATTCCGGATAGCTTCTTCTATTTGCGCATAGATTTCATTATTAATCCCCTGCAAAGGGGATTGCGCTGGTGCTGGATTCGGTAGGAGTGGAACTCCAATGTTTTGTTCTACGGGATTAACCCCTTGTACATTTGGAGCGTGCCCCCTAGCCCCTACATTCTCAGGCTGGTATACTGCTACTGGAGGGTGTGGAGGTAAACCCGAAGCCATTTCTGGCTGTTGACCGGCATTACCGACAGCCAGTCTATAAGCCGCTTGATATAGTGCCCCCTGGTATTGGGGCTAACCAATTATTGGTGTTACTGGATTTTGTAACATCGGTGTCATCACAGGCGCTTGTAGGCCTGCTATCGGCTGTTCATTCCGAGTTAACAACTGCCCTATTCGGGCAATGTTCTCGTTAGAGGCCGTAATTGCGACCAAGACGGCATCCAGCCGTGTAGTACTTGCATGACTATTTTGGTCCAAAGTTTGTAGGACCCGAGTCATTTGGTTAAGCGCCTGGATCAAACTAGGCTCCTGTTGGCCAGATTCACCACTGGTTTCACCCTTAGCGGGTAGGACTGCTTGGCGTTCTATCACATTTTCTGAATTACTGGGTTGTTCACTCCCAGAATTTCTAGGGATAGCCCTATTACGAAGATTCATGGCATTATCATCAGCCATACTTTAAATGCAAATTTACCTTATGTTGGTGTCCTATTGGGCGTGCCAAAAATTGTTGGTGGACGAAAGTCCCGACCCTTGACCTGGTCAAATATTCTCCTCAGGAAGAACGTCGAGATGATGAGCAGCCGCGGATGGTGACCCTCGAAGTTTGCGCCCACGACGGATCATGCGATTCGGCTGATGAGGGATCGAATCAGCCGGGTTCGAAGACCTCTATAGTAAACTCGCTTCGGCAGGATGAGCCGAATGAAGAGGGGAAGCCCAGAATTCGACTGAAAGATGAGCCGAATGGCTAAACAACGCAGAAAACTGGCCGGCCTTAAAAGTCGATAATAGCCCTCTATTGAATATAACAGCAGAGAGTACAGAGAGAAGAATTTTTAGTCTACAACAGAGTGATGCCCGATGGGCAGACAGACTCCAGAATGCTAAGTTACGAGAACTACTCCTAAGAAAAGCAGTAAATGCAGGAAAGAAAGATGCAGGAAAATAAGGGTGGTCTTTTGTGCGTATGGGCAAAGACCATTTTTCAGGGTGCCGTATGCATATTTATAAAGTTGCCCTTGCGTTTAGTTATCGTCACTGCACGATCAGCCACTATCTCCTGATTTGGAGGACCACCTACGGCCGATTGGAACTGCTCATAACCGCTTGCGGTTGCTACAACTTTTTGAACAAATGCGGCTCATATCTTCTGGCGCATCTTATATACTCCCGGTCCACCGTTTTGACATGGATTATGGATGTAGTCCCGGCTTGCCAACTGTCCGCGCCGAATTGGCCCAACAGCCCGTACCGTATCCGAAAAGCCGTCTTGAGAATATCCTTGGCCCTCACCCTAAGCTGGTGGTAATCTGACTGCAGATCAATCTTCGAGAAGACACAAGATCCTTGCAACTGATCAAAGAGATCATCGATGCGCGGAAAAGGATACTTGTTTTTTATGGTCACTTTATTCAACTCTCGGTAATCCACACAAAGTCTATGTGAACCACCCTTCTTCACAAATAACACAGGTACTCCCCAAAGTGATACACTGGGTCTCATGTACCCCTTATCCATCAAATCCTGAAGTTATGCCTTAAGCTCCCTCAGCTCTGCCGGTGCCATACGATAGTGTACCTTCGAGATTGGCGCAGTTTCCGGAACCACGTCAATCACAAACTCAATCTCTCTGTCCGGTGGCATAGTCGTCAACTCAGGGGGAAAGACATCCGGAAACTCACGGACTATAGGAATATCCTTGAGACTCGGTGCCGTCGTAGGCATCTCCACTACAGTCGCTAGAAAGGCAATGCATCCACGACTCATCATCTGTCTAGCCCTCGCTGAAGAAATTCAGGTGGCGAATAGTGTACTCCTGTAGCCTCTGTAAATGAACTCCTCCTGGCCCGGCTCGCAGGACATCACCATCCTAACCGCACAGTCAATCGTCACGTAGTATCGAGCCAGCCAATCCATACCGAGCACTACATCAAAATCCTGTAACTGCCGCAGGACCAACAACTCTAAAGACATAACCCAAGGTCCCAACTGCACTGGACAACCCGAACAACATTCTACCACATGCAAAATATGGTCAGGGATCTGCACCTCTCGTGCAGGTAATAGCGGCCCTATCTCTAGTCCATACAATGATGCAAATGCTCCACTAATGAATGAATGTGATGCACCGGTATCAAATAATGCACGAGCTCTAATGCCATAAATCAAAATGATACCTGCCACTACATGATCTGTTGCCGTGGAGTCATCGACCTGAGCTGCATAAACTCTACCGCTCTGCACCTGCTGTCGCCACTCAGTCTGCTACGGCACTGAAGCCCTGTCTGCCTAGCTATAACTCGATAGCGATCCAAATGTCTGCTGGGGTACCGGCGGGACCGACACCGTCGAAGGTGCTGGTGATGCTGCTCGGGAACAAGCTGCCCGTAGATGTCCTAGCTTACAACATCAAAAACACCGGCCCTCTCTCTACTAGCACTGTCGAGGCCAGTGTGGTCCCCTACAAATAATACAATGTGGATCTCCCAGCTGCTGTCATTGCTGACGGGATCCACCATACCGCTGTCGCCCCGAAGACCTACGACCTTGAGAGCGTGATCGTGGAGGCCTTGACGGACGTCTACCACTGGTCTATCCCCCGTTGTCTAGAACCGGGCGCTTCCTCTCCTGAGCCTGTCTCGTCACCGTCGCCCGCTCACCGACCGATACAGCTCCTTGCTGAACCCACAATGCCTGCTCAATCGACGCATCCAAGGTCTGCAACCTCTGCGCCTGTACCAATACAAAAATCTTTGGCCTCAATCCTTTCTCATACAGATACACCTTATAAGCTTCATCCGTGGCTGCAAAAGGCACATAGTTAAGAAGTCTGGTAAACTCTCGAGTAAACTCCTGCACTGTCTGGTCCCACTGCTGCAGCTTCTTCATATCCTCCTTGAGTTTCTGCTTTACGCTGCTTGGAAAATTGGCCCTATACAGCATTCCCCGAAACTCGTCCCATCTCATCTGCAGTGCAGCAAAACCTCGGTTCTACCCCGTCCTCCTCCACCAAGCATGTGCTTCTCTTGCCAAACAGTGTACTGCCAAGTGAACCCGCTCTCAGTCTGGTATAAAGAGGTTCTCAAATAATTTCTCCATCGCAGTCACCCACGCCTCTACAACCCAGGGCTCGGTGCGACTACCATCAAAGTGAGGCGGTTCAAATCAGCAAAAACGAGCTAGCCTGTCAGTCATCTGCCCCTGCTCTGCCTCTGACATCTGCCCAACTGATCGTGATGCCTCTCCAGTAGGAACAGCTGGTGCAGTGGGGGCTGTCACTGGTGGGGGTGCAGCTGTGGCTTGTGCATCCACTGGAATAGTAGGGGGTGGCGCCTGCGGCTCCGATGCTCTAAGTGCTGCACTAGGCTGCTGAGTGAACGCCTCGCACATCCTCTGCAGTAACGCACCCTGCTGTATGGTCATCTCAGTCAAAGCAGCTAACTGCTCTCTCAAATCCGAGGGTGCACTCGGTCCCGCCTACTGTGGCATCTTCGATGGCGCGGAACGATCTCATGTCGGCGGTCGACTTCGACGTCGATAAAGCCTCATGGCCACCTGAAATCAAGATAATTGTAAGATACAAAACACAAACAACTCTCGACCCAATCAAGTGAAAGTCTAGGAGGCCGTCTCTGTTCCTTCGTAAAATTATGCCGTCTGCAGCCGTCATAATTCATCTGGCGAGAACATACACTCCTTCAGTCACTCTCTCCACTTTAGGAGTTAAAACAACACAATCACCGACTTTCACGATAAGTCACGCCTCTCATGGCTTGCCTTCCTAAGGTCTGCCAAAGCCTAAGGTTTTCTAGGTCCCAACAACTTAATTCTAAGCTCTATTACCAACTTAATCTGTCACGCCCCAAATTATCATATTCTCCGGGCCCGCTAACAGATCCGCCGTATATAAAGAAATTTTTCATGTATACGAAGCAATAGCTATACCTACAAATAGATAGGAGCTACAACCAAAGCACAGAGCTGCTAAAACAGAAACATATATATATAAATATACTAAGCCCAATATACATACAATATCCAAAATACAACCTTGACTCGGAGAGTACAACAGAACATAATAGTATGTACATGGTAACATCTCAAAACTACCTCTGAAGGGGGGTACTCCTCTAGCACAGTGACCAGGAAAGGTAGGGATCTAGCTCGCGACTCCCTTACCACGGTCAGAATCAACAGCAGCAGCAGTGGACGGCTCTGTAAAAATGTGACAACAACTAGGTGTGAGAACTACTGCAAAACAGAGTAGTCCTCAGTGGTACCGTCACTGATCCCAACGGCCTACCCACTAAGTTTACAGCAAATTAAGGTATGCAAAGGATAGTAAAATAAGCTGAAAGAAACTCTACAGCTATATGTTACTAGACTACCGCTATCCAACCCATGCTCTTGGTAGACATAGGAATGCATCACTAGCTACAACTCAATCACACTGACCCAATCTCAACGAACAGCCAACTGCCGAATCTAGCCTGTACCCAAGCTATACCACACACCACCCACAGGGGTGGGGGTAGCCGGTCCAAGAACACTGTCCAAACAAGACTACTGCAACATCAACGCAAGTAAAGCCTCACTCTGAAGCGGCACTCGTGGGAGTGACCCAACCAAGTATGCAAGCGTGTCTCTGTCGAGTTCAATCAGGCTCACACAGGCTATATTCCATGCAAATGGGTCAAACTGGTCTAACAACCAAGGCTCACGTGCCCTCGGCACAATCTAATACAAGATATAAACATCTGGGTCCACCGTCAGCCTCGACGGCACCCGATAGTACAAAACAACCTAATTCTACTGTAAAAACAAGCTCGGCCCCTCAGCACGAGTGTAAACTTAACCTACACTAATCTAGGTATCCACGACGTGCTAACAACGGTAATACAAAAGGAAAACAGCTCCTGAAGTTAATTCTATTAACTTTTCGATAAAAATGGCAGGTGTATGTTTAACGAGTTTTCTCCTAAGTCAAATCCCAGTTCAGCATATAAGTACGGCCTATTCATTTTCTTGCCTCCTAGCTTAATTTGGTTACTCTAAGGGGCTCTTTGAAATCGGAGCGAAAACAGAAGATTTGAAATATGAGTTAGAAACGACCTGTGTTGAAATCGGAGCGAAAACAGAAGATTTGAAATTTTCTGTGACAAACGGGGCAGATAAACTAGCAGAAAATGCGCAGTGTCAGAAAATTATGAAAGCTAGAGGATATGTCAGAATTATTTTTATGAGGCTAGATTTAAAGTTTCATGCCATTCTACCACCCGAAAAGTGAAAAATAAAATCCGACAGTTATCTGATAAAGATTACAATTCGGTACAGCTTTCGGTGACCAAACGGGGTCGAAACTGAAAGCTTAAGATATATTCTTGCTCAGTACGTTAAACCGAGCCTGCCTGTCAATTTTAAGCTCAAACGGACATTCAGAGGGCTCCAGCGAAAGATATCAGATTTCGAGCTGCCCGAAGTGAATAGTATTTTGAGGAGTGTTAATTATAAATGAAGCAAGTTCTTCTTCCTCCCTCAACTGTGCAACCCGCACACACACACAACACACACACGCATGGAAAGGAAAGGAGAGAAATCCCTTTCTCTCTCTAAATCTCTCCCAAAAGAGAGGGTTTTAGTGGAGATTGAAGCTTAAAGGTGGATTTACATCTTCATCATCTTCTTCCTCTCCATTGGAGCTTGCTTGAGAGGTAAGCTTTGATGCCCTTTAATGGTAGATCTCTAGGATTAGCTTTGTATGCTCTAGAGATGGATTTAGTGGAATGCTTAGATGCTAATTAGAGGTTTATTGCTTGATCCATGAAGTTAAGTAGTGGATTTAGCTATAATGGCATCTAGGGCTTCAAAAATGGCATTTTTGCTAATAGTAGGGTTTGATCTCATTTGACCCTCTGTAAACCTAATTGATAGGTAAACGAACGCGTTGGCGAAGTCGGTTCGGCGATTCGTCGAGCCGGTGCAAAGTTATTAAAGAAACGGACGTTTAGGCTTCGTTTCCGCCTG
Source organism: Ananas comosus (assembly GCF_001540865.1). Lineage (NCBI taxonomy): Eukaryota > Viridiplantae > Streptophyta > Magnoliopsida > Poales > Bromeliaceae > Ananas > Ananas comosus. The sequence goes on from NC_033624.1 coordinate 6,685,596, forward strand.
GAGGGCCAAGGCGACATCGTAAAATTACGAAATGGATTTGGAGCACCGTAACAACAAAACGAAGACCCTTTTTGCCCAGGGCTACAAAGCGATGCGCGGTTGGTGCGCAATTGCAAGTTCCGGCGGAACCAAGCACCGGATGCCGCGGGAGGCCAATTGCAAGTGTCGACAAACAATCGGAATGCACTAACAGGTGAGTTGTGCTTACCGAAGCGACTAGGTCGTCTTCATGTTGAAGAAAATATGGTTTCCTGGTTGATGCATATAATGGGTTAAATGCTATATGACGCATATGATGTGAAGATTGGGTAAAGGCATATAGTGTGATAAATGCATATAATGGGAGAAATATATATTACATGACAATTGCATATGAATATAATGCATGCTAGTTGATAATGGCAGATTAATATGTTGAATGTTAGATGAATGCATGAACTAAATGTTAGAGAAATGTATGAAAATAATGTTGTAGGAATGCATGGTCTATTTTATACTAAAGGACATTTTGCACGTGATAGACGAAGGCATGATGATATGTAATGGGTTGTGCTAAATGATCTATGCAAGTTAGTACATATGCATGTTAATATATTTGTGGACTATGTTATGTAACATATGCTAATTAACATATGCATGTTGACTTGGGTCTAAAACTCTTAGATGATTAGAAAACTCGACATTGGAATTACAAGTGTAGTATTAATATAATGGTATGGTTTGGAGTCCTACGATGGGATGATAAATGTGGATAAGACCAAGGTAAATGTCAACCTAGAGATTATGTACAAATAGAGTATTGAGAATACTTACATGATGACGAGTGGCAAATAGTTAATGTAAACACAAAGACGAGTGCCATATGAGAACCTTAATATAGTTGAAACACTAGATTGATGAGTATAGAAACCTATTGGTTCTGTGTGGATACTATCCCTAGTTGGTAGGGTATTCCCGGTTTACAAGGATTGGATCGTGCTCACATAGCCTGTCTGTGCTTGTAGGGGTCGCTCCCCACAAGCTGTGCACTCCGTAGTATTTGTCACTTGAGGGGGAGTCAGCGAGCTGCCCGGACAGTCAGCGAGCTGTCCGCAGGCGGTCTCGGGGGATAGTTCAGCGAGGCTTCTCCCCTATGAGACTTAAAACGTGAGATTGAGGGCGACCCCTTTGGGTTAGCCAAGTGATTGGGTAACAAACTTATGAGCTATAGTGATGTCCTAGTTGAGGGGATTTAAAGCCGAGGTGCAAGTGAGACGTCCTTTGCATCGAGCCTGGCTTTGTGCGATACTCCGCAGATGATTGACTCAAAACCGAGTCGGGCGGTTAGCTTTGTAAAGATAGATGATACTTTACGATTAAAATGGTGAATGACAAGAGTCTAAGATAGAGGAAACCTTAGATGTCATTTAGATAAGGTATGAATAGTGGAATTAAAGTAGAATCAATCGGTCTACTTAGTTGATTGCATTGCATAGAATTGCATGATCTTCATGTTGCATTTGTGAGGCAAGGTATGGTATTGGTAGTTGCATAATTTAAATATCATATCTATCTGTTTATTAAACTAACCTGCAGTTGCCTCCTTTGGACCTGTTGGTCGAGCTTTTCCATTGGGTGGTCATACCCACTGGGAACTATGGAGTTAGTTCTCACCCCGCGTTGCTTTTGGGGTGTTACAGGTTCACACGTGAGCGGCGCGGCGGCGCGAGGAAAGGGCGTAGCTCCGTAGATAGCGCCCTACCACAGAGACCAGAGTTAGCTGTACCCCGAGTCGACATATCCTAGGGGTATAGAGATGAAAAGATTAATGTATTGAATAAATGAAAAGAACAAGATGTACTATACTTGTAAATAATGATGTAGTAGCTTAGATTGCATTTGGTTGGAAGTAAAAGAAAATGTAATTGAGATGTAAAATGCGTAAATGTGAATGCTTGTAATAAATTAGGATGTGTTTATGTTGTTGATACCTTCCATTATGCAATCTATATGTTGAATTCTGTTCCTGGTTGGAACATCTTGAATTGTATTGATTGCGACGCCTCGGACGTACAGGGAAGACTCTGTCCGTTCGGCAGTCTGTTGACGTGCCCGAACCCGACCAAATAGGCGGGGCCGGGGCGTGATAGATAAAGTGGTATCAGAGCATAAAGTTGAGAATGGAAAATGGTTTAGACGAACCTAGGAGACCCTAGGATAGTAAACCATCGGAGAATAAGGCTCGTGAGAGACGAGAACTTGTGACTTATGGCAAAAGATTGATGGATTGGGTAGTGTTGAAAACTCTAAAACAGATGTTAGAGGTGGACTCGAGGTTCAGTTTATTCTCAACCGAGGGTGTTCATGTTGGGTATACACAACATGAAACCGAGTGATGAGAACAAGCTCTCTTGTATGACTTTCGCCCTATTTGAGTCTATGTCGGTTGTTTCACACTCGACCATGAGGGTCGAGAATTGATCGAATTGTCGTGTCTTAGGAAGCGATGGTGCCGCATAGGCGATCTTCATTTAGATCAGCGCGGGATGGGACAAGTGGTGTCCCTGTGCAAGTCGAGGCGAGCGAAGACTTGGGACCTCGCGAGAAATTGGCCACTACTGTGTGAGTGGCGGGGTGACGAGCTGAACTAGTGAAGCATCAGCAGGAAGCTGTCATACGCCAGGAGGAGCGAATGAGAAGACTCCAGGAAACGATAGATCAGCTGGTGGCTATACCAGCTGCCGTTCGTCGAGTACGACTGGGAGTTGCGACGGAAGTATTTCCGTCGGGGGTCGAGCAATTCGACTTTTGACACTTCGGAAGCAAAGGCGATAAAGGTGCAAGCTTCGGCGGCCCTCATGACCTTTGAGCGGTTTGATTCACCTACCTTTGATGGAGAGGATGCGGATTCGTTGGTCATGGAATTGTGGGTCGACTCCATGGAGCCTCCCTTTGGGGATTTGTGCACTGTAGAGTGCGACGGGGTACACCTAGCCGTGCGTTGCTTGTAAACAGTCGGCGAAGGTGTGGTGGAAAGGCATTCGACGGAATCGATTGCCTAGTCTTTCTCCTATGATTCGGGATGAGTTTCGGAGATCAATATTCCCTGTTTACTTCCCCGATGCTGAGAAAGAAAAGCTTCAGGAAAGGTTCCCGAAGCTATGGCAGGTAGACCGTGCCGTGAGGGAATACGAGCGGGAATTCTCTCGTATCATGAGTTGTGTCCCGAACGTAGTGCGGGATGATGAGGAATTGGCCGATGTGCCTCTGCGGAGACCTTGGCCGGACGTGGTCGAGGTTGTGCATGTAAGGAAGTGAATTCTCGAAATACGAGGATTGGACTTTGTGTAGAACCGACCAGGGGTCGTGTTGGTATGCTTCGGTGAGGCCGAAGAGGTCAAAAATATAAGAAGTGCATTGTTGGCGGCCTTCGAGAGCAAGCTAGGAGGAAAACTGCAAAGTGCAGTTTTAGCTCTCGGGGACCGGTCCCTTGGGGAGAGACCGTTCCCCGTACGCGTGAAAGGGCAGAAAGGGGCTAATTTTGAGAAATCTTGCTCTCGGGGACCGGTCCCTTTAGCTGATGGTTGCAGGGTTGCTTGATGCAACCGGTCCCTGGGCCAGAGGGACCGGTCCCCTGTGCGCGAAATCGACGAGAAGAGCAAAATTGGCTAAGTCCCGAAAATACAGCTCTCGGGAACCGGTCTATCGTGCAGGAACCGATCTCCCGAGGACCGGTCTCTTGGGCAGGGACCGGTCCCCGTAGCTCGAAATTGCCCAGTTTGGGCAGTGCACATTCTTGAGTGCAATTGCAATCCCGAACCTCGGAGGTGTCTTCTATTAACTTCCTTGGGATGCGGGATGTAGAAGTCTCACTAGGCGCAGCAGTGTGTGCTGCGTGATGAGATGGGCATTCGTGTGGGCGATTGCCGGGTCATGACGTGGGTGACGGCCTCTTCCTCTCCGAGGCAGCTGGTGGGTGTGGCATCCACATAATGGTCTGGAGAACGAGTGGTGAGGATGTGACAACCGGCGGATTCGCCGCGAGTGCCAAGAGGCCATGGATATGCGAACCGGGTTGTGAAACCTGGTGCTACCGGTGATACCCTGGCAGGTATGAGTCAATTGAAGCAAGCATATGCTTCTGTAGGATGTGAAGTTGGTGCATGCATGCATATGCCATGTGGTCATTTACTACCATCGATACATCAATGTAGTAGGGACCAAAGGGGCGGGTAAGCGTAGATACCCGGACATGCTTGCATTGTTGGAGTGTATCACCTGTTCGAGCAGGTAGAGAGCCGGATAGAGCTAGCAGGTGCCGGTGATGATTATTGGGTGAGAAGTGAGACTCATAGTAAAGACGAAACGGTGAAGCGACTCTCAAGTCAACGGGTAGTTGCTTGCGAGAGTTGCGTCGTGACCTTGAGGATACCCAAGTAGTCCGAGTGTTCGGATGTAGATCCGGTAGGTTGAACAGTGAAAAGTAGAATCACTGTCGAGAGAATAGCTGTAAGGTACCGGACTTCTAAAATCATGAAGTTACGGTGTACATTTGGTTAGTGAGCCATTAGAAAGGTTCCGGTGAAGTTCGGTGAGGTTCGGGAGCATTCGGGCGATTCGGTGCGCGTAGGCGTGGAAACGGAACCCGAAAGGCTATGTTGGGCCATGAGTTAAATCCGGCATTAGCGTGGATGAAAAGATGAAGAAAACATGCTCGAAAACATGTTTGGAGAGTCTCGGTTCGATTTGAAACGAATCGGAGGTCAAACGGTCGAAAACGGAGCGAAAACGGACCCCGAAAGCTAAAAAAGCTGAAAATTTGGCTAAGTCTGGAATGCTGTTTTTCTAGACATTCGGGGACCGGTCCCTCAAGTCCAAAGACCGGTCCCAGCACCCGAAAATGGCCCAGTTTGGGCTGTGTGTGACTTATATTGTTGAGGGACCTTGGTGCAATTGTGCCAAGGGTATAGAGAGGGTTGGGGGCTCATTTCCTCTCCTTCTCCCTCACATTGCAACCAAAAGAGTACCCCTCTCTCTCTCAAGCTCTCCTCTCTCTCTCTACAAGGGTGGATCTTGGAGGAGGATTTGGTGGAGAACAAGATCAAGAGAGGGATTAGCATCTTCTTCTTCTTCCTCTCCACCATTGGAGCTTGCTTTGGAGGTAAGCTTGCTACCCCTTTAATGGTAGATCTCTAGGGCTTTGGTCTTATGCTCTAGAAATGGATTTAGTAGCCTTCCTAGATGCTAATTGATGGATTATGCTTAGATCCAAAGGTTTGATGGTCGGTTTTTGTCTAATTGCGACCTAGAGCTCCAAAATGGGATTTTTGCAAATATAGGGTTTTGATCTCATTTGAGTGGTCAGAAACCTAATGGTTATGTCTCCGAACGTGTAGGAAGCGACGGTTCGTCGATTCGTTGAGCGGGTGCGACGTTCCGGCTGAAACAAGTGCTAGAGGGTTCGTTTTGGCCCGACGAGCCGAGGCGGCGTGCGAAGACCGCGGAGACAAGTTTTCTAACCTTTCGGCGTTACCAAAAGGTGGGGGAGTGCCATCCCGAAGCAGTCAGGCTACTCTTTATGTCTAAGTGCTAAGTTGATCTGACTACATATTGTGTTCATTGCATATAGGTACTAGATGGTTATGGTTACTGCTATTACTTGCATGCTAGTGGTAATATGATTTATTGTGATTAATTGCTTGGTTTGGAATTCCTAGTATGCATGAGAACTATGTAATTTAGCCTAGCATCTTATATGTGGAAATTGTGCTATTGGACTAGAACCTAGTAAACATGTAAACTAGTGTTGGAGAACGTGTCAAGATGACGAGTGGCATCTAGTTAACATTTAACTTGATGAGTGGCATGGTAAGTACAGTATAGTGGAAATACTTGTGGCATGTTGAACTTAGGAGAAAACTAGTTCCCAAGTGATGTTGTCAAGAGTGATATGGTATCCTCATTGGCGGGGATTTGATCATACTCATATGTCTGTTCGAGCTTGGTGTGGTCGCTCCACACAAGCAGTGCACTCCGGAGTCGTCACATGATAGGGATAGCCGTTTGGGTCCCGCAGACAGTCTTGGGTGAGTGAGCTGATCCTCCCCATGTGAGTCAGGTGAGTGAGCTGATCCTCACCTGTGAGATTTAGATTGGGTTGTGGTATTTGTGTGAGTCGGGCAAGTGAGCGGATCCTCCCCGAAGTGTTTAGAGAGTGAGTCGGGCGAGTGAGCGGATCCTCCCCGGTATGATAGATTGTGAGTCGGGCGAGTGAGCGGATCCTCCCCGGTATGATAGATTGTGAGTCGGGGGAGTGAGCGGATCCTCCCCGGTATGATAGATTGTGAGTCGGGCGAGTGAGCGGATCCTCACCTGTGTGATTAAGTAAGTATGGCATTTCATTATTGTTGAAGCATCATGTAGTAGAATTGTAGTTATTTACTATGATTAAAGGTTATGCATGCATTATTGCAGATTAAGGCATAGTTAGATGTACATTTTATACTCCTAACTTTTTATTATAAATGCTTTCAATTCAGCACAACTATCTATCTATTTGCATTATCTCTCTATGCCTGCTTAGACCTAGTGAGGAGATCGGCGGAGTCGGCGGCCGAACCCACTGGGAACTATTCGTAGTTCTCACCCCGTGTGGTTTTGGGGTACAGGTCCGAGTACTAGCGCGCCGGTCGAGGATCGCGGTAAGGGCTTGGCGCCCTAGGCATTTGGTAGCTTACTTTCCTATGCATTAGTAGTACCCTATTTCTATTTTGAGAGTAGATGATGTATAGGGTGTGAGGTATTTTGGATGATGTAGATTCAATGTTTAATATTTTAGAAGTTTAAATGTAAAGTTAATCAAATGTATTATGTGGTATGGATGTAATAGATTAGTATATCTCTCTTTTTCACTTGTAGGTTGGTTACTTGTGATGCTTGCTCTTTGGTTAATTAGCACTGGTTGTGCTCTCGCTATTGTTGTCGATTGTGTATGTAATCAAGTTGTTATCCTGGGCACTTGTTGTACACAATCTCGTCGCTTGAGCCTTGGGCGGACAGGGGAGACTCTGTCCGTTCAGCGTCCGTTCGCCGCGCCCGAACCGGACCAAATTGGTAGCGGGCTCAGGGCGCGGGGCGTGACAATAGCTGGTTAGTTGCCGAGTACGGGCACGTAGGCCTAGTAGTACCTCAGTTGGAGGTTGGAAGTTGCGCTTGTTTGGTCGGCACACATAGGCAAGATTGCCTAATGCAGGACTTCGTGTGGGACGTTGTAGAGGCGTAGAGCGCTCGAGTATAGATACTCGTAGAGTGAGGATTTGACTCGGCCGGGAGAGTGCGTTGGCAGTAGCACTTTAGCATTGCTAAGTGTGAAGCGGGCCATGGAACACTCGTAAGGCTGGTGGCTCGCACTAGGTGCTTAGAAGCCGATAGTGGTACGTGTGACTCGATAGAGTATGTCGTGTAGGACGACGACGGCGGGTACTGCTTGGGGATGACCCGTGCCTGGACCATTTGTGGACTGTGGAGTCTGGGCCCATTGGGCAAGCGCAGTCAGCTGTGAGAGACAGCGGCCCAATGTAGGGCAGAGTTTTGGTCAAGGCGGTAGTCCAAGCTGAGATCCGGGAGCGTGGAATGCCACGTGTTGGATCGTGAGATCGAGGATACACAGAGTATGTAGTGACCCAACTCGAGGATTTAATTTGGTTTGGGGTCTTGGTTGCTCCTGGTTGGAGTGTGTGCGAATTCTCCAATGAGAACTTCACCCGGTGCTGATTGGGTCTATGCTTGCGAGCGAGAGACGCCATGCGTAGTTGAGACAGGTTTAGGCGATACGCCTACGTAGGATTGGTGACCTGTGGTTCACCTATGGATTTGAGGAAAGTGGCTGAGCGAGTAGCCTCAGCGATGGGTGTGGCCTAGATTTACGAACGGGAGTTCACGTGAATTCGTTACAAGAACGAGTTGATGATGATCGTGGCATATGGTATTCAAGGATATACTGCTCGTGCGAGACATTGAGCTATTGGAAGCCACGAGAGATAGAGGATTGAAGTTGATGCTCCTAAGTGAATTGGAGCTTGGGGATAATGTTCTTTTATGGATTGAGATTGGAGATGTACCGGAACGTGCCATCTCGTAGTAGAGCAAGGATCCGGTTGAGGATTGGAGCACTCATGATTGGTCGATGCACCAACGATATTGCTTCTAAGCAATGCCGGTGATCGAATCGGAGTGTGTTCCCTGGCGGGATGTGAAGTGCAAAGTGGAGTTCTTTGCGGGCTGGTTGGCGAGAGCTGTAAGAATGTGTAGAGTTGTTGAATGTCAACTTACACTACCACCGAGACTCACGGAGCCGTAATGCACTTTCGGAGTTACACTTAGCAAATGTGAGTGAATTTGGTCTCACATCTCTCGTAGTAGGCCTTTGGATAGTTCCAATGAGAGAAAGGCCACTCCGAGATGGAAAAGTGCATTGGAGTCCCCGATTGCCCAATGAATTGAGTTGAAATGAGTTAGTTTCGGGGATGAAACACTTTTTAAGGAGGGGAGGATGTAAGGTGCCGAACTTCTGTAGTTATGAAGTTGCGGTGGAACATAATATACCGAATTTTAATATAAAAATGAAAATAAATAAAAATAGTATGAGATACTATTTTTATTGGATTTGGAGAAGTGAAATATGAGTTAGAAACAACCTGTGTTGAAATCGGAGTGAAAACAGAAGATTTGAAATTTTCTGTGAAAAACGGGGCAGATAAATTAGCAAAAAATGCATAGTGTCAGAAAATTATGAAAACTGGAGGATATGTCAGAATTATTTTTATGAGGCTAGATTTAAAGTTTCATACCATTCTGACACCCGAAAAGTAAAAAATAAAATCCGACAGTTATCTGTTAAAGATTGCAGTTCGGTATAGTTTTCAGTGACCAAACGGGGCCGAAACTGAAAGTTTAAGATATATTCTTGCTCAGTACGTTAAACCAAGCCAGCCTGTCAAATTTGAGCTCAAACGGACATTCAGAGGGCTTCGGCGAAAGATATCAGATTTCGAGTTGCCCGAAGTGAATAGTGTTTTGAGGGGTGTTAATTATAAATGAAGCAAGTTCTTCTTCCTCCCTCAACCGTGCAACCCACACACACACACAACACACACACACACATGGAAAGGGAGAGAGAAAACTTTCCTTTCTCTGTCTAAATCTCTCCCAAAAGAGAGGATTTTGGTGGAGATTGAAGCTTAAAGGTAGATTTACATCTTCATCGTCTTCTTCCTCTCCATTGGAGCTTGCTTGAGAGGTGAGCTTTGATGCCCTTTAATGGTAGATCTCTAGGATTAGCTTTGTATGCTCTAGAGATGGATTTAGTGGAATGCTTAGATGCTAATTAGAGGTTTATGGCTTGATTCATAAAGTTAAGTAGTGAATTTAGCTATAATGGCATCTAGAGCTTCAAAAATGGCATTTTTGCTAATAGTAGGGTTTGATCTCATTTGACCCTCCGTAAACCTAATTGATAGGTAAACAAATGCGTTGGCGAAGTCGGTTCGGCAATTCGTCGAGCCGGTGAGAAGTTATTAAAGAAACGGACGTTTAGGCATCGTTTCCGCCTAGAGGGCCGAGGCGACATCGTAAAATTACAGAAATGGATTTGGAGCACCGTAACAACAAAACGAAGACCCTTTTTGCCCGGGGCTACGAAGCGATGTGCGGTTGGTGCACAATTGCAAGTTCCGGCGGAACCAAGCACCGGATGCCGCGGGAGGCCGATTGTAAGTATCGACAAGCAATCGAAATGCACCAACAGGTGGGTTGTGCTTACCGAAGCGACTAGGTCGCCTTCATGTCGAAGAAAATATGGTTTCCTGGTTGATGCATATAATGGGTTAAATACTATATGACGCATATGATGTGAAGATTGGGTAAATGCATATAGTGTGATAAATGCATATAATGGGAGAAATATATATTACATGACAATTGCATATGAATATAATGCATGCTAGTTGATAATGGCAGATTAATATGTTGAATGTTAGATGAATGCATGAACTAAATGTTAGAGAAATGCATGAAAATAATGTTGTAGGAATGCATGGGCTATTTTATACTAGAGGACATTTTGCATGTGATAGACGAAGGCATGATGATATGTAATGGGTTGTGCTAAATGATCTATGCAAGTTGGTACATATGCATGTTAATGTATTTGTGGACTATGTTAAGTAACATATGCTAATTAACATATGTATGTTGACTTGGGTCTAAAACTCTTAGATGATTAGAAAACTCGACATTGGAAATACAAGTATAGTATTAATATAATGGAATGGGTTTGGAGTCCTACGATGGGATGATAAATGTGGATAAGACCTAGGTAAATGTCAACCTAGAGATTGTGTACAAATAGAGTATTGAGAATACTTACATGATGATGAGTGGCATATAGTTAATGTAAACACAAAGACGAGTGGCATATGAGAACCTTAGTATAGCTGAAACACTAGATTGATGATTATAGAAACCTATTGGTTCTATGTGGATGCTATCCCTAGTTGGTAGGGTATTTCCGATTTACAAGGATTGGATCGTGCTCACATAGCCTGTCTGCGCTTGTAGGGGCTGCTCCCCATAAGCTGTGCACTCCAGAGTATTTGTCACTTGAGGGGCAGTCAGCGAGCTGCCCGGATAGTCAGCGAGCTGTCCGCAGGCGGTCTCGGGTGATAGTTCAGCGAAACTTCTCCCCTATGAGACTTAAAACGTGAGATTGAGGGCGACCCCTTTGGGTTAGCCAAGTGATTGGGTAACAAACTTATGAGCTATAGTGATGTCCTAGTTGAGGGGATTTAAGGCCGAGGTGCAAGCGAGACGTCCTTTGCCTCGAGCCTGGCTTTGTGCGGTACTCCGCAGATGATTAACTCAAGACCGAGTCGAACGGTTAACTTTGTAAAGGTAGATGATACTTTGCGATTAAAATCGTGAATGACAAGAGTCTAAGATAGAGGAAACCTTAGATGTCATTTAGATAAGGTATGAATAGTGGAATTAAAGTAGAATCAATTGGTCCACTTAGTTGATTGCATTGCATAGAATTGCATGATCTTCATGTTGGATTTGTGAGGCAAGATATGGTATTGGTAGTTGCATAATTTAAATATCATATCTATCTGTTTATTAAACTAACCTGCAGTTGCCTCCTTTGGATCTGTTGGTCGAGCTTTTTTCTTGGGTGGTCGTACCCACTAGGAACTATGGAGTTAGTTCTCACCCCGCATTGCTTTTGTGGTGTTACAGGTTTGCACGAAAGCGGCGCGGTGGTGCAAGGCAAGGGCGTAGCTTCGTAGATAGTGCCCTACCACAGAGACCAGAGTTTGTTGTACCCCGAGTCGACATATCCTAGGGGTATAGAGATGAAAAGATTAATATATTGAATAAATGAAAAGAACAAGATGTACTATACTTGTAAATAATGATGTAGTAGCTTAGATTGCATTTGGTTGGAAGTAAAAGAAAATGTAATTGAGATGTAAAATGCGTAAATGTGAATTCTTGTAATAAATTAGGATGTGTTTATATTGTTGATACCTTCCATTATGCAATCTGTATGTTGAATTCTGTTCCTGGTTGGAACATCTTGAATTGTATCGATTGCGACGCCTAGGATGTACAGGGAAGACTCTGTCCGTTCGGCGGTCTGTTGACGTGCCCGAACCCGACCAAATAGGCAAAAGCAAGATTTTGATGCGGAAATGGACTCGAAGCTATGAGAGTTGGAGTTTGGACACTGAAATATGCAAAAACAAGATTTTGAGTGTTGTGTACCGGTACCTGAGAAGAGTACCGGTACCCCAAAAGGATTACCAGAATGGTTCCCTTGTTGGTAAGTACCAGTACTGGGACTCGGTACCGGTACTGCATCAGGCCAGTGCCGGTACACAGTCGTTGTCCCCGTGCTGGGTACCGGTACCCAAATTGAGTACCGATACTCAGGCGGCAGGTTTGAGTTGGTAAAAGGTCGTTTGGTCATTTCGCTGTGGCATTTATTCCAACCAACCCCCAGCTCTTATATATGCGTAGGAAGCTTGGAGAACGTGGTTAGCTTCTCCTCCTTTTCTCTCTCTCTAGCTAATTGGAACTCAATCTCGGTTTTATCCTTTTGGTTTTGGAGGATTGCTCGTGCACCGTGGGTTGCTTCCGGTTGAGGCTGTTACGGCGCAGGGTTTCTTCGATCGACTTCTAGCCGGTGTTGGACGAGCATTTGAGGTGGGTTAATGTTTACCGAAATCGTCGGAATTCCTCCTAAATAGTAGAGTTGTCAGCATGCATTTTTTTATTTTGTTTAGTAGCTCGAATTCATGGATTTGCATGATTTTTTATGAAATCTGAATTTGGAGCATAAGCTAGCTCAAGAGGGCCGCAAAACAAGAAAATGACACTGGCTCAAGAGGGCCGCAAAATGCCATAGGCTCGAGAGGGCCGCAAAACATTATGGGCCCAAAGTAAAAATGATTAAACAGTAAGATGGATTCGAATACTTATAAAAGCGCAATAAAAAATTATAAGATGAGGATGATGACTACTGGATCAAGTATATTTTCGTGATGCTCATTGACCGGGACTATATTAGAGTGGCTTAAAGATAAGAAAAGAGAGACACTAGTTAGTTACGATGCTCGAACACCCTATTCTTCCGGTGTACTCGCTAATGTGATTAATTTACAATAAGCATCCTCATTCGGAGATAGAGATTTTAATTCTCAGTTATTTCTCTATAGTACTCATTTCTCGCCTTTGTCTCTAAAAGTATTATTTTAGAGAATGCACTTACTCCCTATGAAATTATCCAACATAATTTTATTATAGCCTAAAATCAAAATTTTATACTTCTATTTAACCAATTAGAAATTTTGAATATAAAAATGTAATATTATTTTATTATAAATTAAATTTTTTTAAAATAAAATTAATGATGTTAGATTAAGAGATACTAAATATTATCTTATTCATCAAATATCAGCCGCACACCCTGCGTAAACGATCTAATCCATTTGTTTTTTTTCTTTTTACTTTTTTAATATTTTTTTGAAATTATTCCTTTAACATAATTAAATTTTTTTTGTAAAAAAAAGTTTCCAACAACCAAATATTCCTATTATTCTCTGAACTTTTGGTGGAGTTTCACTTAAACCCCCAAACTCATAAAATGGACATCTCATATCTTAAATTCTAATATTTCATTCATGTTACTCTTTTCGTCAGTTTTCGATTAACTGGACTGGACGGTAAACTGACGGAAAGAATAACATGAATAAAATATTATAATTTAAGGTGTCAGATATCGATTTTAGGAGTTTGTGAGGTAAAGTGAGACTCTGTCAAAAGTTCAGGGAGTAACCGTACAATTTACCCTTGAGGTTACTACCTAAAAAATATGCTGTGTTTAAAACTAAATGGTTAAATCTAGGTCATTAATAAATTATCTTTTCTCCATATTAATACCTGAAAATTTTGTTGTGTTTTGGAACTTGATGTTTTAATCTAGAATCATTAATTAATTATGTTTTTGTCATACTAAAATATTTTTATAAGAATTATTTATCATACAGATGATAAGATTTCCTAATTATTATCACAATTTATTAAAATATAAAAAATCCAAAATTTTAATTTAAATTTTGTAAATAATTTTAAACACATCAATTTAAGTACATATTACCACAAAATTAAAAATGAAAAATGTTTTATTTCATAGGTTTAGGGAGGGGTAATTTTGGCATTTTAAAATATCAATGACTAGTTATTCTTTTATTCTCTTTAACCATCTAAATATTATTATTTTTGTTTATACTTATTCTCTAATTTTTGTCTAAAAAAATTTATTTTAACTCTTATTAATATCTGAACTTATATTGATTTTAGAAATAACTAGTTTCTATGCATATATGAACAACGGGACCCTTAGACTGCGTTTGGTTCGGATATAAATAAGAATTGCTTACTCCAGTGATAGATATAAGTTCAGATATGAACAGGAACTAGACCAATTTTTACGTTTGTATGAAAATTGGATTGTTTCTAGAAATAAGGTATAGCATTTCGATGGTTAGATAGGAAAAAATGGAATAAGAGTTATAATTTAAAATTAAAATTATTTTATCTAATTAATTAAAATCAAACTATACTTAAACTAATAAATTTAGTATTAATAATTAAAAATAATAAATGTAATTAAATAAAATAAATTTAAAATAATAATATCATAATTAATAATTATAGATAATATATTATTAATTTATTAATAAAATTTTATTAAAAATAATAAATTATAATAATATAAAATATTAAAATAATTATAGATAATGATTTATTAATTATTAATAATTATTAATAATAAATTAATTAGATAATATATTATGAAATAATAAATTAATAATTATATAAAAAATTAAATTAATTATACTAATAAAATAAAATAATAACTATAAAGTAATGATAGCAATAATAAACATTAATAATTATAAATATAAAATTAATTAATTTACATAAATTATTACTGATAATTTTATATAATTATAAATAATAATACATTAATTATATGAAGCAATATATAGTAATGTATAAGTATTAAATTAATTATTATAATTATATCAAATTATTTAATTTAATATTAAAATTAATTAATTCAATTAACTATGAATAATTATGATAATAATAAATTAAATTAAATTAATTAATTATAATTATTTATAGTAAATTAAATAGTTAATTAATAATAAATAAACTAATTAAGAATAAATTAATGGTAAATTAATTAATTATAATTAAAAAATAAATTAACAATTAATTAATTATTAATTACTAAATAAATAAATAAAGTAATTATTAATAATTATAAATAACAATAATTTAATTAATAATTATAAATAATAAATTAATAAATTATTTTATTATTTAAGCACTAAATAATAATTTAAATATATTAATTAAATTAATTAATTATTTAATATCATAATTAAAATTATTTTTAGATTTTAATTAACATTATTCTCAACTGGGAGTAAGATTATTTCAGAGAAAAAGTGAAACATCAGTTCTAGTCTTATACCGACTTATTTTAGAAATTTAAAAATTATTATTTTTGAGTGCTAAATGCAGCGTTTGGAAATAAATGAGAGAATAAGAAATTATTCCCACTCTGGTTCCACAACCAAACGCTACCTTGAAGATGGAGTCTCTTTCCAAATCCCCACAGCTTGGTGGGTCTCACTGCACTTTTCACCCTAGTTATTTCTCCGACTTGGTGGGCCCCATGAACTAGAAACTCCAAAAGCGACTACGAACAAGTGTCCTGACCTCAATGGTCGCAGCGGTGACTCACCCAACCCAAAGGATAAGCGCGACACCTGTTCCCCATTTCTCTTTCCACAGTACACCGCAACCCGACACAATTGTTGTTAAAGAAACTACCCCGCTTTTTCCTTAATTTTCGATCTCGCCCTTTCTTGTCCGTAATAACGAGATGAGGAATCTATGGACCACTGTCCGATTGAGATCCAACCGCTGATACTTTGTCAAACGCACACGACAAATCCTTCGGAATCATCGCTACATCATCGCGAGGAAAAAATGGTGTGATCGAACCACGGTCTATAGACGCATCCCTTAAACTCGGATGTAAAGCCCTAATATAGACTAAATTTATTTAAGGAGCCGTTTGGTTACTTACATTTCAATTTATGTGCGTATTTTAATTATAAACAAATCTAATAAAAAACCTGCTTTTTTTTGGGTCTACTTGCATTTACTTGCTATATTTAAATTTATAATTAGAAATTTTATTAACTCTATTTTAAATTATGTTCAAATTGGACGCAATGAAAGATGCAATAATTGTAGAAAGTTAGTAGATTTAAAAGATAACCTATGTAATCATATCTTAATTAGAAAAAAATAAATTTGTAACTCTTTTAAACACTTTCATCACATGATATAATAAAATATTAGATTAATTGCATATACATCCCTACGAACATGATGAATTGCATATATATTTTTGTAAAGCTCAACTTTCATAAGTTATTCCTACAAAAGTTATAATGTATTCAGATATATCACTGCCGTTAGGGTCCGTTATAAAAATTTCGTTAACCACAGTTAAAATACTTAACTATGGTAAATTAATAATATGAATTGATAATTTTGCCCTTCTTCCCTTTCCTCTTCCTCTCCTGCTTCTTCTTCTTCCTCTTCTTCTCCATATCCTCCTTTTCCTCCTCCTTTTCTCCTCCTTCTTCTTCTTTTTCATCGTCGTCGTCGATAATCCGATCGTCATCGTCGTCATCGTGGTGCCCGCATGGGTCGTCGTCACGGGCGCCTCCGACGACATCGGCCGCGCCTTCGCCTTCCGCCTCTTCCTCGCCCTCGTTGGCCGCAACCCCGACAAGCTCCGCAAGGTCACCGTCGCTGTCGCCGCCATCCGCTCCCGCAGCCTGAAGAGGAAGAGGAAGAGGAAGAGCGCAAGAGCAAAATTATCATTTCACACCTCTACTGTTAAAAAATTAATAACTCTCTAACGGATCCTAACCACAGAGATATATCTGAATACATTAGGGGAGTGTTTGGTTCGCTTCTTTTTCACTCTGGAATACGAGCGCAAGAGGGAGTGTTTGGTTCGCTTCTTTTTCACTCTGGAATCGAAATCGGAATGGGCGAATCCGTTTGTGGGTGTTTGGTACGCAGGAGTTCCATTCCGATTCCGATTCCTAAGTGGAATGAGAATCCCGAATCACCTTTTTTCTAATCCGGCCTAGGAGGCCGGATTGGAAGTTGAATCCGGATAAAATAGATATTTATTCGGATTAAATTTATTTTTTCAAATTTTTTAATTAAAATATGAGTTTAAATTTAGAATTTTAATTTTAAATTTAAATTTGAACTTGAAATAAAAATTAAAATTTAATCAAGTATTTAGAATCTAATTTATAAATTTGAATTTAAATTAAATTTTAATTTATATAAAGTTTTATTCAAATTTTATTTAAAACTTAAATTTAATTTCTGGATTCAAATTAAAATTTAAATTGTAATTTTAAGTTTGAATTTGAATAAATCGAAATTTAGTTTTATATTTTGAATTATCTACTCAACTTCAAAGTTTAATTTTTTTAAAAAAAATAGATTAAAAATTTTGACATTATTTCAAAATTTTGATGTAAATTTTTAATATTTAATTTTTAATTTAAATTTAAATTAATATATTATAAAAATAAAGTTAATATATTAATCTGATTACGTTTTTTATATTTATCTGAACCAAACACCGACAATGGGAATGATTTATTCCGTTTCTGATTCAGGTGATGAACTAAATAGAATTAGATAATGAGTCATTCCGATTCCGATTCCAGCTTATTTCTATTCCGATTCTGATTCCGATTCGGACTTCGAACCAAACACGCAGGACTTTTACAGGAATAACTTATGAAAGTTGAGCTTTATAGAAATTTATCTGTAATTCATCATATTTGCAAGAACGAATATGCAATTAACCCTAAAATATATATATATCCAAATGCAGCTTTCAACTATATATATTAAAAAAATTATGCGATTACTTTATTTTTAATTGAATACCGCAAAACAGATATACATAATTACATATAAAGCTATAACATCTCCAACTGCTTGAATTTTGTATTATATATTATATTTATAACTAAATTAAACTAAATAACTCTTAATTCGCGTAGTTTATCTTTAAGTCCATGCATGCGCAAGAAATTTTGACACAAAAAGTTTATTCTAAAATGTATATATATTCTTTCTAATCTTTTTAAGATTTTTATTCATAAGCCGATTTATATTCGGCTCGTGTTTAGCCAGTTAATAAATGAGTCGATTACGAATCGAATTTTTCGGCTTAATACTTTAACAAGTCAGCTCGTGTTCGGCTCGTTTATGAAACAAACCGAACACGGGCCGTCCCCAGCTCGCTCGTATTCTGTTTGTTGTCACCCCTATGTTACTATGGCTAAAAATTGTGTATGGAGTGATTTCATCGTTTTAATAAACATATGTTTCGGACATTATGACATCTTACCCATTATATTATGACCTAATGATTAAATTTTCCATATAAATGAATTATTTTATAATTGAGTTGGGATTTATATTAAGAATGTCAACGGGTCGGATTTGAGTCGGGTTTTTAAAAGTCCGAATCCGAACCCAAAAACCAAATTAAAATTCGTACTCGGACAAAAATCAAGCGGGTTTTAAAAATCCATACCCATATCCGTATCCGACCAAAAACTCGAAACCCGAATCTGGACCCGGACTCAGCGGGTTTTAAAAATCCATACTGTTGAATGAAAATCTAAGAAATAAAAATTATTAAATATTTTATATATTATATAAATAAATAAAAATAAAGTATCTACATATATAATTTATTCGGGCCGGGTTCGGGTTTGGATGGCGTAAATACAAAATCCATACCCGTATCCATATCCGTCGGGTTTTATTTTTTATATCCATAACCGAAACCATATCCGTTTAGCTATCCATTGGATATATCCATTTTATTTGGGTTCGGATAATATTTCGACTAT
The DNA here is from genome assembly GCF_001540865.1 of Ananas comosus. Classification (NCBI taxonomy): domain Eukaryota; kingdom Viridiplantae; phylum Streptophyta; class Magnoliopsida; order Poales; family Bromeliaceae; genus Ananas; species Ananas comosus. Next base: position 6,704,183 of record NC_033624.1, read on the forward strand.
CCATACCCATTTGACATCTCTAATTTATATTTAAGTTGGACTAAAAATCAAATAATAAAATTTATATTATATACATATAAAATTATTAATTTATATATAAGGGTTATTTGCATACACGCCCCTGCAAATATAGTGAATTGCGGAAATATCCCTGCAAAACGGAAACTTCATAAGTTGTCCCTGCAAAAGTCCTAATTTATGCAGAAATGTCCCTCTGATTAACATCTGTTAGAGAACTGTTTATTTTTTAACAGTTTTCTTGTGAAATGATTAACATCTGTTAGAGAACTATTTATTTTTTAACAGTTTTCTTGTGAAATGACCATTTTGCCCTCACAAATATATCCCTCCAAAAATATCATCTTCCCCTTCTCTTTCTCTTTCTCTTCCTCTTCGGGCCGCCGGAGCAGATGGCGGCGACGGCGCGGGTCGAGCTCGCCGGCGACGAAGAAGAGGGAAGAGAAAGAATGAGAGGAAGAAAAAAAGGGAAGAGGAAGAAGGAGAGGAAGAGGGAGAGGAAGAGGAAAGAGAAAGATGAAGAGGGAAAGGGTTCGTCGCCGCGCGCCGCCACCGCATCTCCTCCCTCGCCAGCGACGAAGAAAAGGGAAGAGGAAGAGGAAGAGGAAAAGAAAGAGGGAGAGGAAGAAGAAGAGGGAGAGGGAGAGGGTTCGCCACCGCCGTCGCATCTTCTCCCTCGCCGGTGACGAAGAAAAGGGAAGAGGAAGAGGGAGAGGAAGAAGAAGGAAAAGAAAGAGAGAGGGTTCACCGTCGCCGCCATCGTCGCCGCCGTCGCTGCCGCCGCCGCCCTCGCCGGCGACGAAGAAGAGGGAAGAAGAGGAGGAGGAAGAAGAAGAAGGGTAGAACCGTAAATTCACATTATAATTAACCATGGTTAAGTATTTTAACCGTGGTTAACGAAAATTTTTCCTTAACGGCAAGGGCATATCTGCATAACTTTAGACTTTTGCGGGGATAACTTATGGAATTTTCGTTTTGCAGGGATATTTCTGCAATTCACTATGCTTGCAGGGACGTGTATGCAAATAACCCTATATATAATTATAAAATATATGTATTTGAGTTATTATCGATTTATTAAACGAGCTGAAAATTTCAGTTCATGCTCGGCTCATTTACTAAACGAGCGATTCGATATCGAGCTTATTTCGAACCTAACAAAAGCTGGCTCGCGAACGGTGAGTTGGATTTCCACCCTTATAGTAACATGCCCAATCTACTCCGAATAATCAGAATATTTAGTAAAAAATTTATAAATTAATAGTTCACATTATATGATCTGAACTTTTTATCTAGGGAAAACTTCAAAAACCCCCTCTGTGGTTTCGTAGTTTCTCACTTTGCCCCCCTGTGGTTTAAAATGTATCAATTTGCCTCATGTGGTTTCTTTTTTTTTCTTTTTCATATCAATTTCATTATTTTTTTTTGCCTTAAATCAGTGATAAAGTTAAAATTAAGGGGTACTAAAGTGAATATTTGATAAATCTAGATGGATTTCTATAGTTTTTTGTATATAATTTAATAAAATATTAACGAAAAAACTATTGAAAAGATAAAAACAAAACCACAGGGGGGCAATTTGATACATTTTAAATCACAGGAGGGCAAAGTGAGAAACTATGAAACTACAGGGGGTTTTTTTTGAAGTTTTCCCTTTTATCTATTAAGATAAAGAATAAATTAAATAATATTTAGGATCTCCAAATTGGTCCGGCGCAATAATAATAGTATTATTATAGAACCATGAAAAATAACGCATCGAAAACGTCTATGGTTCATTATATATGTAAAAAAAAAAAAAAAAAAAAAAAAAAATATCTTTAATTGTAGAAACCATTTTACTCGGAGCTCACACCGCTCTCTCCGGTTATAGACACGGCTCTCGCACTAAATTTTCCCATAGCCGGACCCCATGGGCATTCCGTTACCGCTATCCGTCGCTAAATACGAGAAACCACAAGCTGTTTTCTTTTTCCCCAAAAACCACTCGCTCTACCTCCTATAAATTCTCCCCCGAGTGGGTCGAACCTCCTCGAACGCTCGCCACTAAATAATTCCCTTAAAAAAAAAATACACCACAAAAGATAAAGTAAAAAGAAAAATCCGAAAGAAATTCCCAAGAAAAGGGGGAGATAACAAAAGAAGAAGAAAAAGAACGGATCGATCGAAGCCTCGAGAACACAAGAAGCGTTTCGACATCGGGCTCAGGGCTCGCGAAGATCTAAGCGTTAGGGTTTCTTCGATGAGTTACGTGAACCGGGTTTTGATGGCGGCGGGGGTGGCGGCGGTCAAGGGCCGCCGCGACCATGTGGTTCGGCCGACGGTCCAGCAAGCCAAGGACCAGCTCGCTTTGACGGCCGGTCTAATCGTCCCGACCGTCGGGCTCGGCGCCGCCCGCTGCGGCGCTGCCTCCGAGGAGGTGCGGCCCCACGCCGACGAGTCGCTCCGCAAGGTCATGTACCTCAGCTGCTGGGGCCCGGGTTAGACCGGTCCGCGCGCCGAGCCGGACCGGACCGGGTGTAGCTGAAGAGTAGTACTCTCTCTCCCCCATGTCGGTTTTTCTTTGCACCGGATCTTTGGGGAGTTTGGTTTGCGTTGGTGGTTAGGGGATCGAAAGCGGGGTGGGTGTGGTGTTGTTCGGACTTCAGACTCGAGAGAGCGGCGGTCCATGGCTGACGACGTGGTGGACCAGATCCCAGATCCCGAGGCTCGATGCGGATCGGCAAAACCAAAACGTACATATGCTCTTGTGTAAATATTATATCCTCTAATGAATGAAAGTATCGGATGACCAGAGCTTGCGAATTTGTTCGGTGTATGATTATTTATTTTTTGGCTAAATTGCTTTTTTTCTTTTTTCTTTTTTCTTTTTTCTTTTTTCTTTTTTTTTTTTTTGATCCTAAAAAGCTTGGGGGCTGTGATATTTTGCTTCACAAATTTTTTAAATTACCTAATTTTTTCTATACATTATTCTCTATAAAATTTACCACATAACAGTTAATTAATAAGTTCACATCATCGTTATCATCTAAATAAATCATTTTTATTAAAAAATAAATAAAATAATATTTTTTTATATTTTTTTATATTATTTGTATTTATTGATATTTAATTATAAGTTGAAAATTGTAAAAATTTTATTTTATTCATGTTCTGTGTTCTATAGCACTAGTTAATTCGTTGCTATGCATGGATAATTTTATTAGTTATAACTAAATTTTATAGACTAGTTTAATTAGTTAAATAATAATATATCGTTACGGTGATCAATAATTCTTAAATTAATTGTAATTATTAAGATGAGGCATTGTTTAATACATGAGCAAAATTTTAAGATCAAATGGCAACTAAGAGGGAGCTGAATTAATTTACAATTAAAATTCAAGTAAAATTAACTAAGATAAAAATTACAAAATCAAATAAAAAAGAAATTAAATTCAGATAATATAGATGATTTATCCTGATTCGGTCTTCTGTCTATTTCAGTTCGGTGTTTCTTTTTCTTCAGATACCGATTTGATCGCTATCATTTAGCCTTTTGAATAGAGTAAGACCAAAACTATTTTCAATCACACAAGACTTTCTTTACAATCCCTTAATAAAACTCACAATTATAAATCAAAAAATAATTAAGGTTTAGAGAATGTTTATGAAGTTGTATCTCAAATTAATCACATTTAAGTCACTCTTTAAATACATTGGCTATCATTTCAAAAAGAAATAAAAGTTTGATAAAATTATACTTCATTTTAATTTGAATTTTAACCATACTTGCAAATGTATTTGAATTAATTTCAAAATAAATTTGAATTCGTAAAACATATTTGAAATATTACTATATTGAAAAGATTATTTAAAATTATATTAAATTCGTAAAATTCTTTTAAATTTATATTACAAATGTAAAATATTTTAAATTCATTCCACATTTGTAAAAACTTTTAAAATAATATCATACCTATAAAATTCTATTTATATCATATTTCATATTTTTTAAATTTAGGATATAATAAAATTATTTTTGAATTTATATCATACATCAAATCTCTTTCATACTATATTAAAAATAAGGGTTATTTGCATACACGTCCCTCCAAACATAATAAATTGCGGATATATCCCTGCAAATTGGAAACTCCATAAGTTATCCCTGCAAAAGTCCTAAGTTATGCAGATATGTCCCTACCGTCCAGATCTGTTAGAAAATTTTCGTTAATCACGGTTAAAATACTTAATGATGGTTAATTATAGTGTGAATTGACGTATTTACCCTTCTTCCTCTTCCTCCTCTTCCTCTTCCTTCTACTTCGTCGCCGGCGAGGAGATATGGCGGCGACGGTGGCGAACCCTTTTCCTTTTCCTCTTCCCTCTTCCTCTTCTCCCTTTTTCTCCCTTCTTTCTTCTTCCTTCTTCCTTCTTCCTCTTCCCTCTTCTTCGTCACCGGCGAGGGAGAAGAATCTCGTCGGGGTCGGTCTCGGAGGAAAGGCGGGCGAGTTTCTGGACGAGAAGCTCGAGGGCGTTGTTGTCGACGAGGGCGGCGACGAGGGCGTGTGCGGGGTCGTCGTGGTCACTATGGACGTCGGCGTCGGTGAGGTCGGTGAGGAGGGAGACGACGTCGCCGGCGATGTCGGCGATGTCGTGGTCGAGGAGGCCGACGAGGGAGGGGACGGCGTTGAGGGCGACGAGCTCCGGGTAGAGCTCCGGTGCTCGGCGTTCTTCCCTCTTCTTCGTCGCTGGCGAACCTGACCTCGCGCCGCCGCCGCCGTCGTCTGCTTCGACGGTCCGAAAAGGAAAAGAAAGAGAAGGGGAAGAGGAAAACTTTTGGAGGGATATATTTGTGAGGGTAAAATGGTCATTTCACGACTTCGCTGTTAAAAAACAAACAGCTCACTAACAGATGTTAACTGCAGGGACATATCTGCATAACTTGGGACTTTTGCAGGGACAACTTGTAGAGTTTCAATTTTGCAGGGATATATCCGCAATTGGCTATGTTTGCAGGGAGCTGTATGCAATTGACCCTAAAAATAATGACTAATTTGATGTTAAACTCAAATTAAACCCAAAAGATAAATTGGTCAACCTGACTAGATTGATCGACTCAAATCTGATAAAATTGTAAATAAGTCCTCCAAGTTATTGTTGTGGCACTTGCATCTAATTTGGTACGATTTGATCTTATCCAGACCAATTTGAATAATTTGATTGAACGATCACCTTTTATCAATTCTGATTTGCCTTGACTCACTTTAAATGCAATTAAAATTTGAAATTACTAAGTGACAAATTAAATTCAAAATTTATTTGTTATCATCAAAATTTATCATTAGATAAAATCCAACAAATCTTTTTTTTTTAATGATGACAACTAATTTGAAAAAGTAATAAAGAAATAAATAAACACCCTCTCAAAATAAACACGATAAAAAATCTTTCAACTAAAGTAGTTTTTGAAATAATTTTAAGGCAACCTTTCCTTCTCCTCTTTTTGCCGTCATTACAAAATAATTAATTTAAAAAGATAATAAGTAAAGAAAAAAAGGTTGAAATGAAAGAAAAATCGTAAGATAAAAATTCATATAAAATGGAATAGCCAAAAATCAAACAACTGGTATAAGAAAAATTACAAAGTTTCAATATTTAAAAGTTCTATTCTCTATGAAGGCAATCAAAATTTTCAAAATTAAGTAGTTTTGTAAAAATATCGGCTAATTGCCGATCTATTTCAACAAATTTTAAAGATATATTCTTTTTGTTTACATAATCATATAAAAAATGATGTCTTAAATCAATATATTTAGGTCTACCATGTTGAATAGATTTTTCAAAATATTGATTGCACTAGTATTATCACATCGAATAGGAGTGTTAAAAAACTGAAGTCCAAAATCGCTTAGAGTTTGTTGCATTCACAAAATTTGTGCGCAACAACTTTCGACAGCTATATATTCAATTTCAGCTGTTGAAAACACTACAGAATTTTACTTTTGGATGATTAGGATAGAAACAAGTGTCTTAAAATATAACAGGATCTGCTTGTACTCTTTCGATCGACTTTGCAACCCGCAAAGTCGGTGTCGGTATATCCAAGTAAATCAAAAGAGTCTATTTTAGAATACCACAAATCTAAAATTAAGGTGCCCTTAATATTGTGAATTATTTTTTTTTGACCGCAATTAAATGTGATTCTTTAGTATTCGCTTGGAAACGAGCACAAATACAAACGAAAAATATAATATCAGGGCGATTAGCAGTTAAATATAATAAACTACCTATCATACCTCTATACAACTTAGTATCAACCGATTTACCTGACTCGTTATTATCTAATTTTGTTATTATACACATTGGGATATTTGTAGGTTTCGTATTATCTATTCTGAATCGCTTAATGAGCTTACGAGTATATTTCGTCTAACTTAGAAAGATTTTATCATGTATTTGTTTTATTTGAAGCCTAAGAAAATAGTTCAGCTCGCCAACCATACTCATTTCAAACTCATCCTGTATCAACTTAGCAAATTCTTTGTACAACACTTCATTAGAAGTATCGAAAATAATATCGTCAATATAAATCTAAACAACAAAAAAAATATTATTAAAATGTTTAATAAATAATGTGGTGTCAATTTTGCCGATCATAAAATTTTTTGAAATTAAGAATAAATTTAGTCTTTCGTACCAAGCCCGTGGTGCTTGTTTTAAACCGTAAAGTATTTTAAAGAATTTAAAAATATGATTTTTGAAAAGTGTGATTTTCAAATCCCGATAGTTATTGTCACGCCCCGGGACCGATGCCAATTTAGCCCGACCCGAGCACGTCAAACAGACGCCGAACGGACAGAGTTTCCCCCATCCGCCCAAGGCTCATCACATGTACAATTTCATCAATAGAGAAAAGCACTAGCGGAAACATACACAAACGGCTTACACGAGGGTAAGTAATAGCCATTAGTGAAAGAAAAAGGAAACTAAACATTCATAAGTAATATGATTCATTTTAGATCATATACATTGCTTCCATCTCTTACATTTAGGATTCTTTGCATTTCATTACATAATTCCATCATTTCTTTCTTACATCACATTTACCTCAAAATAAGCTTTACATTCTTTTCTTTACATTACTAATCATCAAGTACAAAAGATGAACATGGGGTAGCTACTAACAAAATATAACCCAACTTTGGTGGCCTCTGACTAAGGCGCGATACCTTTACCTCGGTCGCCCGCCGGCTCGCTCGGTCCCGGCTCTGTGGAAATAGTGGGGTGAGAACTACAAAAAGTTCCCAGTGGGTTCGGCCCCAACATCACCGACTTTCCCACTAGGACTAACTCAGGCATAATAGAAAGGATACGTAGGATATAGTAACCAATCTATAACATGATGCTAATATGCCTGAACTAATAGCAAGAAATATGCTCAACATTAAATATATGCAGATTGTGCAAATTCTTTCGTTCTTTATCTTTACATTTGTTCTTTGTTCTTTATTCTTTTCTCTTTGTTCTTTGTTCTTTGTTCTTTAATCTCAAGGCTAACCCGGGGGTTTCGCCACATTAACTTGCTTCACATTAAGTCCATCATCGCAGGAACTCACCTGTTAGGACCGTCCTTACGGGTCTACTCCAACCCGGATGCATAACTCCGGAGCGCATCGCCCGAGGGGGAGCGACCGCCCTCGAGCACGGAACTCANCTCCGAGAGCTCTCCCAGCGCAGCCAGAGCTGTTGCGCGCGATGCGTCCGGTCCCTCTCTGGTGGGACCGGTCTCTCAGGCAGGGACCGGTTCCCGAGAGCTAACTCCTCAGGACTTAGCCGATTTTTCGGCTGTCTCATTTCATACGCGTTCGGGGACCGGTCTCTCCTACCAGGGACCGATCCCCGAGAGCTTAAAACTGCAGTTTGCAGATTTTGATTCTATAGCTCTCGAAAACCTCCCGTAACTCGCTTTTAATTATTTTAACACCTTCGGACTTTCCGAAGTGTTCCATCCTCGCACTTCGGTCAATTTGACTAAAGTTCGATATTTATTTTCCGAATTTTCGGTATATTACAGTTATTCAACATAAATCTCTTCATTTATAAATCCATTTAAAAACGAACTTTTTACATTCATTTGAAATAACTTTATATTTTTAAAAAAAGTAAAAGTGAGTAAAATTCGAATAGTTTCAAATCGACCACCGGTGCAAAAGAGTTTCGTCAAAATTTATTCCTACATATTGGTTGAAATCTTGAGCCACTAATTTGGCTTTGTTTCGAATCACGACACCATCTTCATTTTTTTTATTTCAAAAAATTTATTTTGTACCAATTACGGATTGAATAAATGTCCAACTTTGATTTCTTTCCAATTGATTCAATATCTCTTGTATAGCAATAATCCAATTAATCCAATTTTTATCGTTACATGTTTTATCGAGACTTCGAGGCTCAATTTGCAAGAGAAAATGTAAGTTGTTGCGAATGTCTTTAACGGAGGCTCTAGTGTGTACACCAAATGATAAATCACCGATAACTTAATCAAGAGAATGAGAGGACTTATATTTTCAATTTTTTGAAAAAACTTCGCCGTCTTTAAATAGTTTTTCACCTTTTTTAAATGCAGTTTTAGTATTATCACTACAACAGAATTAGATTATAGGGACACATGTTTGGGACACTTTTGTATAAGTGTCTTATTTATACTAAAATTTTAAAAAAAATCTACTAATGTCTAAATATAAAACCCAATCCAACAAAAAATAAAAGGTTATTTTATTCAACACACTCCACCATCCCATTCGGCCTGATTACAAACAGAAAAGAAAAAAAAGAAAAGAAAAATCGATTACTATTTTTTTTTTCTCCCCTCACTCAATCCACTGAAATCTTAGACGAAGAGCCCTTCCCTCTTGTCCTCCTTTGCCACCGCAGCCAACGAGGTAGAGTTCCGACGGTTGCTAAATGGTTAAATAAGTGTTGGTAAATTAGCAGTTTTTTTTTAGGTTATAGCGACACTTTTTAACTGTCACTATATACCTAGCGACCCCAGATATAGTAACACTTTTTAAAAGTGTCGGTAATTTAGACAACAATACTTTTTTTGAATTATACCGATATTTAAAAATGTCGCTAAAAATTATTTTTATTATAGTGCATTTCGTAATAATTCAAATAATTTATTATTTTTTACGACAGTTTGAATAGAAGTCTTTCTTACTATCTTTTTAATTCATCAATTTTTTATTATACAAGTTCACTCTAACATTAAATTTATTAAACATCCGGCAGCTTCACGCAAAGGATGAAATATAAAGTGAAAAGTGATGCCCGGACCGATGTGTACCAAAAAAGCATCCGGCTGCTTTCCTCACGGCGCAGATGCCACGCAGCATCCATCCATGGCGTTTCCAGATAATTTTAGACGGACATTACAATTATAATTTCCATAAAATTTTTGTCCGGTAATCGGATGCATAATAATTCTTCATTAAATTAAATAGCTCGCTATATATATGTTGCAGCTGCCGAACAGTTGTGGGAAAGGGGCAGAAGTGTGTGGAACGTCGCCAGTACGCCCACGTGAAGTCACGTGACAGTGTGAAGCTCCGCCACTAAGATACTGCCACGTCAGAGGCAGATGGAGTGGCCCCTACCGGGTCACGTCGGATCACGTGGCTCCCAAATTTCCTCCGTTTGCTTCCGAGGCAACGCGTCTCACCAACTTGATAACACTTGGCATCGCAGATAAATAGAATATCCGAAATTTTATACGAATTTATTTATTTTATCTTAAATAAATATAAATAATAAAAATTTAGCGGAGATTTAGATATGGATTTTGTTTATATTCGATCCCAATCCAAATTCATTAAATTAATTTTATATTATATTATATATATATAATATTATATTTGAATTTTTATTTTAAAAATTTAGATTTAATATATTATATTTTGAAATATAATAAAAAATAATTATTTCGGATTCGAGTTCTGATTCAGATTTTAGATTTTTGCTCGAATTCATGTTTAGATATGAATTTTAAAATTTCTGGATTTCAAACTTGGATTTGGATTATGAATTTTATAGCCGGGTTGGAATTCGGATTTATGAAAATTTTATTTGGAATCTAATGAGTTAGACATTAGAAGAGATAGAGCAGCAGATTATAAGATATGGTTTGATTCGGATATCAGCAAGAATTACCTATTTTACAATAGGTATAAGTTTAAGGAATAAAAAAATAACATTTTAATAGATAAGATAGAATAAAAAAGATAGTGGATAGTTATAAATAAAAAATAATAATATTATCCGCTCATTATATTTGAAATTTTAAAATTTAAACTTTAAATTTAAGGTCAAAATTAAATTTTAAAAAATATAAAATATCAAATTTAAAANGGGAACAATTAATAAAAATAATTTATTATAATAAATTTATAAATTTTTTTAAAATTCTACTTAAATTTAAATTTAATAAAAAAAATTATTATAATATTTAAATATAATTTATTATAAATTTTATTATAATATTTAAATATAAATAATATGTATTAATATAGTACAATTAATAATTTTATAATAAAAATAATGTATTATAATATATAACATATTATATTTATATAATTTAGTTTAAATTTAATTTATAATTTTAATAAGGTTTGACGTTAAATATTGAAATAGCACTATTTCACTAAAATAGTAAAATAGTAAATTCTACACTATCTTAGAATTGCTGAGAATAATAAAATTTGACCAAAATAAATTATTTCAGTCAAAATTTATTGACAGAATAACAAGCATAATTTTCGTTATCACACCTTGTACCTACAACCAAACCAAACGGCCTAATAAAGGAATTGCCATAAACTTGGAAGCATGGATGCGCGTGTTGGGCCCCATGAGTACGAGAAGTTCTACACTGTCACGCTTGCACTACGTCATCAATAACAAGGCAATCACATTTTTTTTTTTCAAATAAAAGTACAATAAAAATATTTTTTTACCATCATGACGGGACGTATTTTTAAAAAATTTTATTTGATTGATTTGTGACGTCATGTCACTAGTATATCCGGTGTATTCTAGAATTTTTCCGTGAGTACACCCTTCCGAGAAAAAGGACGATCATCGTAAAAGGCTGAGAGTAAGTGTCACTTTGGTTCGACCTAAATTACTCAATGAAAAAATAATTTTTTATGAAAAAATCTTTTAACGTTCAATTTATAAAAAAATAAAATTTTTAATCATACTTATTTAATTGAAAGAAAACTATTTGAATAGAATTTTATGTAATTTTATGTAATAGAAATAATTTTATATATCATATATTATTTATATAAAAAATAATTTTATTATTATATATTATAACTAAACTTTATATCTATATATTTATTATTATGGAAAAATTCTTTATATGCCCCTCTAAAAGCACAAATTTATATGGATGCCCCTACAAAAATTCAAATATCTTAAATGTCCTTCTAAATATAAAAAAATTTCAAAAGTGCCCTTCAAAATAAATTTTTTGTTGAAATCCACATTAACGGCAACCAAATACTACTTTTACCATTTTCAAGTTGCGCTTTTAAATGTTCCAACTAGTAGTAATGAGTTACAACTTTTGTAAATATCCTATAATTTTAAAAGTTTTATAAATTTAAATATTAGCTTTTAATATAATTATTTAGGCCTGCTTAGGAAATCTGTTTATGTTATTTAGTTAGATTTTCATTGATTTCTATAAAATTTATATATTCTTAGAGAATAATATTTCTATCTTATTCAATATTATTAAATATTTCTAAATTTTTAAAAAAGGGAGAGAAAAAAGAATAAATTGGCTGAACAATTACAAAGTTTTATCATTTTGCTTACCAAATTTGAAATTACAATAAAATGATTTAACATTCTTTATAAAATTACATAAAAAAACTCAGATCATCTCATAAAATTTTGTAATAAAGGGTCAAAGTGCAAATATACTAAAACAACGGAGTGGCTCATTGGCGTTTATTAATATTTTAAAAATATTTAAATTGAATAATTTTACCTTTATCTAAACTAATGGGAAGGAGCAGTTTTAAAAGTCTATTTATTATACATTTCATCACATTAAAGTGCCCTTTAAAAAAAAATAAAAAATTCAACTTAAAATGTACATATTTACTAATTCATGATAATCTATGTAAAATAGACGTATGATGGAGCGACAGACGACGAGAGCATATTTTTAAGATAATAAGTATTTATAAAGGCATTTTTGATGTAATCAAATTTACAGGGATATTAATAAAACTTTGAACATGTAGAGGGGTATGAATGAAATTAATCCCTCTTTGATAATAGTTGGAATATTTAAAAGGCAACTATGAAAAGCGTAAAATTGGTATTTGGTTGTCGTTAGTATGGATTTTAACAAGAAATTTGCTTTGAAGAATGCTTTTGAAATTTTCTATATTTAGAGGGGCACTTAAAATATTTCAATTTTTATAGGGCATGCATATGAATATGTTTTTTTTGAGGGGTACATATAGGGGTGTAATGTGGGCCGTGCCGGGCCAGCACGGCCCACATTTCGTCGGGTCGAAACGTGTCAGAGGCCAGCCCGACATGGCCCAGCCTCGACCCCCAACTAGCACGGTCATGGCCAGGACGGCACGGCCCGTGCCGGGACGAGCCGGGTTTCAGGTCAGCCCTTTTTTATTTATTAATTTTATTTAAAAATATTTAAAATTTTAAAAAAATCAAAACATTATTTTTTAAAATATAATATATGAGCAAAATATTTTCAAATTTTAAAATACATTTATAACAATATTAAAATTTTAAAATCATTTAAAAATTTTAAATATTTTTTTGATCAAATTAAATATCCTCCCAACAGTCAAAAATTTGACTGTTGGGAGGGTATTTTGGTCTGAAGGAGATCAAAATACCCATCTAACTATCTCCCAATGATTAGCCATAGCAAATCCTTGGGAAGCCCTAAGGCTGCACATCCCAACTCCAAAAGCATTGGGAGTTGGGGTCCTTAGGAGTTAGGTACAACCCAACTTCCTGACCGGCTCGGTAGACACTCATCCCGGCCCACTCTCGTACCGGGCCGGGCGGTCAGCAGGCCCACCCGGCCCGTTTACACCCCTAGGCACATAGAAAATTCTTTCTATCAGCATCATCATTATCATCGTTATCTATATTTATATTTTAGATATATTCAAAATTATACTATACATTCAAAATTATATTATAGAATATATATAATATAATATATAATAATTTATATATATAACATAATATATAATAACACATATATTATATGAGTATATATTTACAAATAAAACATTATATAATAGTATATCAATACAAATAAACTAATTGACAGTTTCTACTGTACACGTGTCCGCTCTTTCTTTCTCCTCTTCCCCCATCATCTCTTCTCTCTCCTCCCTCCCATTCCAAATCTAAATTTTATGATTATACCTCGGAAAGGTACCAAATTTTTCTAAATCCACATCGGAAAGGTACCAAATCTATCTAATGATTACACCTCGGGGAGGTGCCAAATCTTTCCAAATCCATCTCAGAAAGGTACCAAATCTATCTAATAATTACACATCGGAAATGTATCAAATCTTTCCCAATCCACCTCGGGATGGTACCAAATCTATCCAATGATTACACCTCGGGAAGATACCAAATCTTCCCAAATCCACCTTGGGAAGGTACCAAATTTATCCAAATCTTTTCCGACAAAATCTTCATTTCCTTACTTCCAGAAGAGACAAAATCCTCACCTTGATTCGGGTGTGTATATAGGAGAACGTGTACTCATGAGGTTGGAACCTTGAAAAATTTTCCTAATTGCTTCTTTTTCCTTTTTCCCACATGCACTAAACTTCACCTTTCTTTACACTGAGTTTTACATTTTTGTTGTATTTTTTGTTGGATCTCTAAGAGCTACTTGGGTTCTTGTTGCATAACCCTAAGGACGTGCCGACGAGGTGGAAGGTGGTCGTTGTATCGCTATGAGTGATAGTTGGAATCTCGCACGTGGAGGGACAATCTCGTTTCTAGGAACAGTGCTTTCGCAAACCTCGACTTACAGGCTTCATCTAAACCTCTTTTCTCTATAATATTTTCTACTTAATCCATCCTTATAATTTTTTGAAAATAAAAGTTAAAATTATTTTCTTTTAGAATTGTTTAAAAATAAATTGTTCACGCTAAGTATATGTTTGCATATTAGTGTTAAAACTATCCGTCGCAAAGCACGGATTCAACACTAGTATTATATAAAGAGAAAGAGAGGATAAGAGAGAGAGTTTTCGTTTTTAGCTAAAAAAAGGGAAAACGAAAACTTTAATTTTTTCCTAAATCCATAAAAATGCTTTGATGGAAAAATTACTTTACGTGGAACTAAACAAGCGAAAATTATCTTTCATACTGAAAATTAATTTTCTGTTCATTTTATGCCAAACCAAATGCCCCCAACGGTGAGCATTATTCTGTTCATATCGATTTATTGAACAAAATTAATCAAGATATCAACTCGACTCGATTTTACATACAAACTTGTGTAGGCACCCGCGTGATGCGGCAGATTAAAATTATAGTAAAAATTTACGAAATAAATAAACAAATAAAAATATAAAAAAGTAAGAAATAACTACATTTAATTGGTTAATAATGTAAAAAATAGTTTAAAAGTTTTTATCTAGCGAAAAACAAAGAAAGAAAATGATGTACAAAATCTTGCTTTGACGTTAACTTTGAGAATACTTTCGCTTCATCCGTTCTTGTCCCTCTTACCTTAAGATCACAATCTACTTATTGAAAACACGATCAACAAAGGAAAAAATGAAAATAAAATGTTAATAATTCCGTACCATGCATTCCTCCGCAAATTTAGATAATCTTATGATAATATAAATTCAATCAAGCTGTTTTTCTTCGCCATCAATAAACTAACACATTTATAGATTTCTTTTTGACACTATAATTTTTATTTGCTTAAATCAAGCAAAATGGACACCTGCTAGCAGCAAACAACATGCTATTAACTTATATTTTCTTTTTTGAATATGCTTACCAAACCTGATTTGTTTATCCAACAGGGCATGTTTGCAAGTTCTTGTTGTGATTCAGCTGATCCTAATGCATGCTCTAGTGGAATTGTTAGCAAGACGACTTTTCTTTCGTTTTCTTTTAATCGTGACCATAGCTCGGTTCAAATATCCTTCAACAACTTGCTCTGTTCACCACAGAAAAAGCCCTTCAATAAGCATCACATTGTAGAGAAAGCAAAGAAAAAACAATTCTCTCGAATTTTATAAAACTGCTACCTTCATCTGGCTTAAACTTAAAAGGCTCCTCCTATCATGGCCAAGTTTGAGGACAAAGTGACACCCCTCAAAGTTTGAAGAACCAGTAGTGCAATATAACCATTACTTTATGAAAATTTAGAGTCTATTGATACTTCTTTATTTATGAATTATTTTGTAATCATATAATAAATTGTTACCATCTATGTGTAAGAGTCTGTGATGGTTACGCAGTTTGTTTTCCTTTATTACCTTGTAACCTGCCTCTCGCCGGCGCCCCGAATCCATCCCGCCAACTAATATTTTTCATAAAATTATAATATTATTAATATTTTATAAAATATAAAATAATAATTTTTAATAATATTATATATATAATTTAACAATATCAATTATAAAAATCAAAAATATCAATAACAATTCAAAACAAAATTCAAAAGTTTCAAATATATTAGAAATGAGAGTACTAACTTATTTGTATTTTAAACTTTTTTGTAAATACATTATTTTTTAGGAATATTTTTTTTAAAATATAAATGATTTTCGGGGCGGATTCGGGGCGGATCATGGCGGAGCGGATTCGGGGCGGGTCAAAATTTCTCCCGTTTCCTGCCCCGAATCCGTCTCGGATCGTAAACTTTACCCCGTTTTTCGCCCCAAATCCGTTTATTTTCTCCCACTTACTGCCTCGTCGGGGGCGGATCTGGACGGGAGCTCCACCAACCCGGATCCATTTGCATCCCTACTTACCATCCATTAAGTCACAAAACTATTCATATTTATATTTTTAAGCTTTGAATTCACAGTAGAGATAAATGAAAAATTAATGAATTAATGATGTACAAATATATAGATAAAAATTAAAATAGCTTCAAACAATAACTTTATCTTAAAGTAAGGACTGTCACCAAGCTATGTGCAAACAACACACTTGCAATTTGTAATAGGGTTATCGCTATAAATGTTTTCATTTTAGCTGAAGAACAATCTTATAAGCAATTAGAAAAGTTTGAGGGCGTATAAAAAGCTGCACTACTGATTGTATCTGCATATTGCAGATTCTTTATTGGTCTTAGCACCTCGTAAACTCTACACACCACAGGAAGTCTCTAACAACTACCACAACAACAAATTGGGCAATATAATACATCCTCATTTTAAGTTCATAGTTCATAAGAACACAATAAACAACACTATCAATCTATAATACTCCCATTTGAATTGCATGTCCCCTTTCTATATTTCTCCCATCAGCATCATATCAAACCCATATGGAAAAAATAAAAATAAAAAAAAATAAAATTAAAGATATATCAAAGAACAAATCAATAGATCCCATAATACATAAGCAGAACACAACACACAATCCATCCACAGAAATCCATACACTGGACCAGTAAGAAATACATCCGGCTAGCATCTTTTGTCGAATCCCGCTCAATGACTCCCCGCCTTGAGTCAGCAGCAATATAGGATTTGCACGCATGGTCGTAGTAGGGTTCAGAGAGTTTCCGGAAGCAAAATGTGCTGCACACCAAAGGTCTGGAGCGAGGAGTTCTGGACAAAGAGGACGAGGCCGCACTTAGTGGGATTGAATCCATCCCACAAAGCAAACTGAACGGAGCCGGAGAGGTTCTTCTTGGCAGAGACGTCCTTTACGGAGAGTAGCTTCTGGAGGTGGCGGACGACATGGTCGTTGGGGAGGACGCGGCCCTTGTTCTCCCCCCGCGTGCAGTCCGTCACCAGCCCGTTCTCGTACAGTGCCACCATCACGTCCGCGCCGTGGCTGTCCACCTTGGTGCGCAGCTGGCCACTGAATGACACCTGCAGTGTTTCTGGAGATGGCCGCTGGAACGTCGCCTGAGATCACACAAATAATAGTGTTCAACTTAGGTTGGGTTGCATTGAAATAAAACTCGATCAGATTTTTATTTTGATGCTTCATGATCTGAATAATCTACAACTATACGGAATAGAAAAGAATGAGTTTTCATTTTCCAATCCATAAGCTTCATTCTCAAAATACTACTCCCAATAATTGCAGCTTTGGAACCTATAAAAGAATCTATACAACTTAAAATGCCTCCTCTATAGAAGCAGTGCAATAATGTGCCTTTATTAATTTAACTTTACTGATGTGAATTTTAACATCTCAAAATTTGTACATGATTGAACTTGGGAATATGCCAAAATTAACCAGGACAAATTTGATATTTCAATTTCGACAACTATAGCCAAGCTATCCAAATTATTAAAGGTACTGCAAATTTAGCGGAGAGGAATAATTATAGTCCAACCACATAAATGCAACATTGCATGGAATCAGGACCCAACCAATCAAACATGCAGTCATGTTGGTTAGTGCTACATAAAAGACTTTTTCCTTATAGGTTTTTGTTTTTTTTTTTTTTTTTTTTTTTTTGGTCAAGAAAAGTCAAACGTTTTCGATTACTCTTGATGCATAATGGTATTTCAACCATTGCAAATGCCTTGACAATATTGGTCTGGGGTAAATTTAAGGATTTCCATACTGTAAGTTTGTTAGGGAGATTTGGGCCATAACCTAGGCCCACATGAGTCCAAGGATGGGCCATATCTAGGAAAGCCTATTCAACCTAAAAGATAAAGCATTTAGGTGTGAAGCCACTAATAGCTATATAGATCCGGTTACTATACTACCAATAGCACCAAGCGCTTGATGCTACTAAGTTTTCTGCCATTAGATCTACCCTTTTGACCACTTCCACCCGTAAGATTATACTATTCAACCAATCACACACTCAACCTTAGGAGACCACTATTATCCTAACCACATATCCCTTGATCCAAGGGCCGAAAAGCTAATAGCATCAATATACTATCCGTAGTATCAAGCTGTTGGTTCTATCGAGTTTTCTGCCGTTAGATCTATTCTTTAATTATTTCCACCCGTTAGATTATACTATTTAACGAACTACTCACTCAACCCTAGGGGACTACTATTATCCTAACCGCACATCTTTTCATCCAACGGCCGAAAACTCGATAGTACCAAACGTTTGGTACTATCGATAGTATAATAGTATAATTCTCTCTACATATAAAATATTTACTCTCTTGTTAATGATCTAATATGGGACAAATCTCATGCGAATTCTTAACAAAGTTGACAGAAACAGTAAAAACATTCACTGACTTTTATACAATGTAAAGCCCTCCAACAATAGGCTATTGTGAACTAGACCTTCAATTTTGATTTGTTCCTTCGATTGACACTCCACCATTTGTTTTCTTGTATTTACTATTACTTTCTTTTTTCCGTTGCAATGAGTCCCGGATTCTGACAAAAATTGATAGTTCTATTAGTTTCCAGTCAATAGTTGTTGTAGCAAATCTTTTGTGCAACAGAAGAAGGGTAGTGATCACTTAAATTTTATCTCTAACTTAAATTAACAAATATTTTAGGGATAATTGCTTATATATCTCTCAAAACTTCTGAAATATTTCGTTTACCCTACTTTTTTGTTTCAAACATACCCCTCATATATATTTCTCCATTATTCAAAAAAATCTCTACTGTTAGTGCCCGTTAAGTCATCTTGAATTAAATCTAAATTAAATTTTTATCATATTTAAAAAATAGTGAAAATACCTATTTTGTCCCTAACTTAAGGGCAAAGAAGAAAGTTGGTGACGGTGAAAAGATATATTTTAAAAGGCAAAAAATTAAAATACTATTTTTTGCCCCTAACTTAAGAACAAATAAAAAAAAAAGTTGGTGACGATAGAATAGTATATTCGAAAGGACAAAATGATAATTTTATAGAGATGATGGTTGATCCTAACCATTTATTAACAAAATTTAACTCTAGCAATATATTTGAAAGACTTTAGAATTTTAAAAGAATATTTTTAATATTAGCCTTCTAAGAGGAATAATTAAGAAAGTCAAAAATTTTTTAGGAATATATAAGCAATTGCTTCAATATTTTATATGAAGCGACCATATCCCATGTAGAGTATTGGCGTACCAAGCTAATAATAAAACTCTCTTTATTACACACAAAATAACTCTCATTCACATACACCCATAATACTACAAACCTCACACACTCACTTCACTACTTCACTACACCTCACAACACTTCCTCACCTCACACCACCACTCACACCCTTACTTCACTATATCTCACGGCTCACTCTCACTACACTTCCACCCTCTCACTCTTTCACACCACCTCACACTCACACTTGGTGTGGAGGCCTCACACCTATTTATAGGCCTCCAACCTACCTACATAAGCACTCTAGAATATTTTAGAGTACTTGCTTTTAGAACTCACTAAAGTGCTCTATTAGTAAGTAGAGAGCACTTGTTTCTAGAGTGTTCTATAAAGAGAGAGAATACTTATTTCTAGAGCACTTTGTTCCTAGAGTTTTCTAGAATGCTCAATTAGCTAGTAGAGAATTGGAAAGGGATAGAGCATTCTAGAATGTTCTATTAAAGAGAGAGGGAGAGTTGCCTCTTTCAATACTCCCCCTCAACTCTAACTCTCTCTTAATGTTGCTCTGCTGAGCATTCCTAATTGCTTCCGGAACTCTTCTTTGCGGTGCTTAGTCCTTTGGTGAATATGTTGGCTATTTTCTCTTCTGTTTTGATTCTGCTTCAGCACCTGGATCTCTCCGTCCATCGTGTTCCTCCACTCCTTGCTTGTAACTTCTTCTTCGTAGGAGGCCGGCTCTTTTGGAGTCTCTTCTTCTTCGGCGATAGCAACATTTGCATACTTAGAATTAGGTTTTCTTTGCCTAGAGGATCTTCGTAACTGCATACCTATGTCTTCAAGCTGGCTTGGCTGATATTCTTCTGGGGTTTGATAATGCACGTCAGTTCGCCAAGGTTCTGGAGACTTCTGGAGTTGCTGCTCATCACTGGTTGACTCTGTAGAAAGTTGACCACTTTCTTCTTGCTCTGACATCGTCTTCTCTTCTTCTTGTACTTGCTCTCCAAGCTTTTCTTGTAGTTTGATTTCTATCTCTTTAGAGTCTGGCAGTATAACTTCTAGTGAGGACCACCAGGACGACGCTTCATCGAACACGACATTTCTCGACGTGTAACAACGACCGGTTGTTGGGTCACAGCATCTCCACCCTTTTCTTTCACTGTCGTACCCGACGAAGATACATCTTATCGCCTTCTTGTCGAATTTATTTCGAAGATGGTCCGGTACGAACACATAGCACACGCATCCAAAGACTCGAAAATGACTTACTGTGGGTTTGATTTTCTACAGTACTTGATAGGGTGAGATGAATCCTAATTTCGGTTGCGGCAGCCGGTTGATGACATGTGCTGCTGTTCTCATACATTCTGCCCAAAATCTGCCTGGCACACTCTTTGCATGCAGCATGCTTCGGCAAGTTTCTGCTAGATGTCTATTCTCTCTCAGCTATACCATTTTGTTGCGGAGTGCGTGAACACGTAAGCTGTCTCCTTATTTTGCACTCTCACGGGTAAGCTGAGAACTCTGCTGAGGTATATTCACCTCCATTATCCGTGCGCAGGCATCGTATTTTATAACCGGTTTGGCTTTCAACTTTTACTTTAAATTCTTTAAATTTTTGCAGCACTTCAGATTTTTCTTTAATAAAGTATACCCAGATGTACCTTGAGAAGTCATCAATGAACGTCACAATGTAGCGCATGCCGCTAATTGATGTTTGCTTGACTGGTCCAAAAACATCAGAGTGCACGAGCTCGAGCGGTACCTTGGCTCTTTATTTGGATTCAGTGTAGGGAAGTTGATGAGCCTTACCAAACTGGCATCCTGCGCAGATTGTGTCTCCTCGTACTTCAAGTTGAGGTAAGCCATTCAGCATACCACGCTCCATCATGATTTTCAGTTTGTGATAGCCCACATGTCCCAGTCTTGCATGCCACAAATCAGCAATCTCACTTTTTCGAGTCTTTTCTACGTATGCTAATTCTGCAGACATTACGTAGATAGACTCTACTTTCTTTCCTTCCATGATTTGTATACCAGATATCTTGGGACTACGAAATACCTTGACATCTTGTGACCCAAATACTACATAATTGCCCGATGCAGTTAGTTGTGATACTGATAAGAGATTTTTCTTCATACCTGGGACATGGTAGACGTTCTGTAGTTGTACTTGATGTGGGCTGAATCTGGATGTGATGATTGTCTTTCCTATGTGAGTGATTGGCAACTTCGAGTTGTTAGCTGTCACCACTACTCTTCCTCCTTTATATTCTGTTGTGCTGAGCAGCTTGTCTTTATCACCAGTCATATGATTGGAACATCCAGAGTCAATGATCCAATCTGTACTGTAATTCACAGCTCTTGGATTTTCTATTGTTGTTAATGCATATATTGGTACCTGCTTTGGTAGCTTTTCCTTCTTAGCACCTGATGTTGCCATATTGTCTTGTACTTGTTTCTTCTTGTGCCAACAGTCTCGGGCGAAGTGTTCTTTCTTGCCGCAATTGTAACACTCTCCGCTACGTCGTCTGTCGCCTTTAAACTGCCAAAAATTTTGCTCCTTCTGGTTGTGGACTCCCCTTGTAAGGTGGCTCTCTCCCGTCCTTTGTTTTAACCCACTGAACTCCTTCGGCAGCTTCAAATTTCTTGGCCCTCCTGTTGCTCGACCTTTTCTTCTACTGCTGAAGAGTGCCTCCTCTTCAATTTTCAGTGAGACTTCAGCCATCTGTTTGGCTAGAGCCTCCTGATTAGCCAGTAAATTTTCTAACTCCACCAATGTTGGTTGAGTGGGCCAGCCTCGAATAGCAGTAATGAACCCGTTATATTCGGGTTTTAGGCCGTGAATAATAATTCTCTTCATCCGCTGGTCACTAATTTTTGACTCTGAATCTAATTGGGAAATTTCACGGCAGAGAGATTTTACCTTCATGAAGTACTGGCTAATCGTCATGCTGCCCTGAGATATCGTCATCAGCTCATTCTCCAGAAGTTGAAGTCGAGCATCATTTTTCTTTGAAAATAACGAGGCGAGGGTGTCCCATACAGCCTTGGGTGTATCTGCTTCCTGGATATGCTCCAGCAGCTCTTCTGCGATTGTCGTCTTCAGGACGAACATCGCCTTCCCTGCCTTAATACGCCACTTTCTGAACACCTCTGCATTCTCCTTTGGTGGTGGAGTTGTTTCAGCACCACCAATTACCTCCCACAAATCCTGCCCTTGTAGGTAAGACTCAATGCAGGTTTGCCAATAACCATAATTATGGTTATTTAGCTTCTTAATTCCGCTAGTTGTACCAACAAGATCTGCCATAGTGACTTGGTGATTGCCCAGCAGTCAACCAAGTAAGTCTGGTCCCAGACTGACCAACTTCATAGTCCCAGACTGTGCACCAGCAGAATCTCTGCTTATATCGGTATTTAACTGCCTGGACTGGCAGAATATCACCGACTTAACTAGCAGAATATTTCCTACAATCTGGCTTTGATACCAAATTGTAGAGTATTGGCGTACCAAGGTAATAATAAAACTCTTTATTACACACAAAATAACTCTCATTCACATACACCCATAATACTACAAACCTCACACACTCACTTCACTACTTCACTACACCTCACAACACTTCCTCACCTCACACCACCACTCACACCCTTACTTCACTATATCTCACTGTTCACTCTCACTACATTTCCACTCTCTCACTCTTTCACACCACCTCACACTCACACTTGGTGTGGAGGTCTCACACCTATTTATAAGCCTCCAACCTACCTACATAAGCACTCTAGAATATTCTAGAGTACTTGCTTTTAGAACTCACTAAAGTGCTCTATTAGTAAGTAGAGAGCACTTGTTTCTAGAGTGTTCTATAAAGAGAGATAATACTTATTTCTAGAGCACTTTGTTCCTAGAGTTTTCTAGAATGCTCCATTAGCTAGTAGAGAATTGGAAAGGGATAGAGCATTCTAGAATGTTCTATTAAAGAGAGAGGGAGAGTTGCCTCTTTCATCCCGCTGCGATCTCATTGCATCACATAATTTTACCCCTGATGATTGAGCGGTCCGCTTATTTCTTCTATTAAATCACGTCAATAGCAGCAACTTCAGCTTTATAGCTGTTAAGAAACCTTGCAGCTTCCTCAGCTATAAAATGAAACAAGCTATTTAATTTAAGTGAAATTATATAGAGCAAACCTAAATTTGGTGTCATATAAAAATAGCTATTGAACAACGATTTAAGTGTCGTGACATGGGGTCGCGGTAGAAAATTACCGGCGCGGTGCGTGCCGGTGAGTACCGATGAGTGCCGGTCATAAAAAATTTATGTGTACCGACACGTAATGGCATTGAATATTTATTTTCTATAACAACAAAATATGTCAATTATTTATTATAAATTTTGAATCAAATTTGTTGAATTTTATTGACAAAATTATTTACTAATTTCAAGAATTAGAGGGTTTTGAGTTTTGCCATTGGCAAGATGGCTGTATCCTTCCAATATCTTGTCTTGCTAGCATGATACGGTACGATGGATATCATCCATGCCGATATCATTTTAATCCTTGCTATTCAATTTTTAAAACTACTAATTTCACTACTATATGAATTTTCAAATAGTTTGACTCGCCTTTCTACATCTCTCTCCTATTGTTTATTCAATAGCTCAATTTCTAATTAAAAAAAAATGAAAAACTACAAATACAATAATGTGATTTCGTATTTTCTCACTTTAGTATCCTATGATTTAAAATATATCACTTTAATACTTTCTGACACGACATCAACGAAAAAAAAAAAACCATTTAAAGTTTATGGCGGTGCACCAAAATGTAAAAAATGAAACCATAAGATATTAATGTAAAAAGATAAAAGCAGTTATAAATGCGATTGAGAAGCAATTTAATATATGTTTCTTTAAAAGTCTATAAATAGTAACAAATGGCTTAAAAATGAAATCATAGTACACCGAATAGCTTAAAAATGAAGTCATAATATACCAAAATTGAAATAGTGTATTATTGCTTTTTTAATTGCTTCACCGATTGTTTTTCTCTTTTTGTTTTNAATTTACCAAAAAAAAAAAAAGCAACTACAGCACAATAGACGGTAAAGATATATGAATTAAAAAAAGGGGGAGAAAAAAAAAAAAGAAAAAAGAAAAAGCGGTCTGGAGTAAATACCTGCATGGTGGGGGAGGGGAAGCGGGGGGCGGATTGGACGGCGGAGATGATGGCATCGCGGTCGGCGCCGAGGCAGTGGGCGCGGCCGTGGACGACGGCCTGCGGGGTGAAGAGCGTGTCGAGGCGCAGCGCCTCCACGAAGGCCTTCTGCCGCACCGTCCACATGCTCGACCCGAAGGGGTCCTTCCAGCCCCGGTAGTCCCAGTACTCCACGTGGAACGCCAGAGCCACAACCCCCAACCCCACCCCCACCCCCTCCTCGTCGTTGTCCTCCTGGCCTCCGCGGGCGAGGGCGGCGACCACGGCCTCTGCCTCGGGCGACGCGGCGCAGCCCTGCGACACGAACAGCTCCACCAGCACCGGCCCCATCCGCCGCTGCTCCTCCGCCGTCAGATCCGCCGTCGCGTTCGCCTCCGGAGACGCACCGCCGGTCGCGGACGACGCCCCGCCGCCGCGCCCGAAGCACGCGAAGAGGCGGCGCGGCGCCATCGGGGTCGAAAGGGCGCAAGGGCCGGAGAGGGAGAGATCGATATGTAGGAATTAACACGAATCAGCTAGCGACGACGACGACGACAATAATAACAACAATAATAACAATACTGGTGGGAACGAAAATGGAAAAGCGGGAGGGAGAGAAATGGGCAAATGGGGACGGGGAGGGAGAGAGAGAAGAGTCGGTCGGGGGTGGGTGTCGAGGGGGCGGTGGGTGGAGCGGAGAGGAACGTGCCGGAGGTGACGGGACAACAACAGCTGGACCACGAGTACGTACAGATGGAATGTCGTTTTCCGCCCTCCCTTTTTTATTATTATTTTTTTTTAACCTTCCAGTCCCTCCACTATTCTTAAATTGCAACTCAATCCCCAAATCCCATTGCTTTCACTGCAGGTACCGAATCTTGGCGCTCTGGCTTTCTTATTAAAGTGAGGTTAAAGGTGTCCAAAATATCCGATATTCTATATCCGACCCGGACCCTATCCGGACCCGAACCAGACCCGATAAAAAATAAATAGTATACGGATAAAAAAAATTACCCATTAAAGTTTCGGATATAGGTCCGGATATTTTATACCTATACCCGATTTGGACCCGACCCGAACCTAACTTTTAAATGGGTAGGGTCCGGAATAGTTTTCAATTTCGGACCCGACCCCGGACCCGATGAAATATCCGATAGTAAATAAAAAAAAATAAACTTTTGAAGTTGAATAATCAATTTTAATATGACTTATAGATGATGAGTCATTACGTATTTTCATCCTAATGAAACTCTAGCCGTCTCTTTTAATCATTACTTTTTTCTAATTTTTTTACTCTTTATTTTCTACTCTTTTTTTTTCATTTTATTTCCGTCAACAATATTTCATTGTCATCATCATCATCAATGTCATCATCATCATCAGCGACAATATTTCTTTTGAATGAATTTTATTGGACGGTACAACTTATTAGAATGCGAGTTTTTTTATGATGGGCTTTATAGTTTGTCTATTGACTATTTAATAAAGTTTATAAAACGAATATATTTATACAGATATCCGTACCCGATCTAAACCCGATCCATATCCGGTCTTGAACGGGTAGTATACAGATAGTCACTACCCAGACCCGCTCAAATAGACCCGATGGGTATATTAGTAACTTTAGTACCCAGATCGGGACCCGACCCGAAGTTAAATGGGTAGGGTATATATATTTTTTTGTAACCATTTTTTTTTAGGGTATGGGTACAGTATATTACTTACTCAGACCTGACCCGGTCCACGAACATCTTTAAGTGACGTTAATTTGTTAGGCCAACACAATCTAATTTTGAGTTGTAACTAGTAAGTTTATAAATATTTTATTTTAAAAAATTTCTTCTTTTTTACAAGTTTTATTAATTTTTTACAAAAAAAACTTGATAAAATATTAAGTAAATATTTAGAATTTTTTTGCTTTTCTAGTTGTAGACTTAATAATATCTCTCGTTTTTAGACAATTAGAGTCATATGTAGTGCAAAATTGGGTCACCAACTAGTGGCTCGTTTGTGTGATACATTGCAGCCTGTGAGACAAGCTAAAAGTGAGCAAAATATTTAATGCGGCCGTTCTTTAAAAAAGAAAAAAATAGAAAATCAAATGAAACATTTTTTTGCATGAAATGCAATTCGGCAAAAGTGGTGGATTTCTCTGAACTTGGGCCATATCTGATATCTATGATTTTCAAAAGATCATCTATTTACTTTGTTTTATGCGTAGCAATCAAGTGCCGTCCATGGTCTTACGTACGGATCAGATGCGTGGGACAAGGAGGAAAAGGGTGTCGGTGCTCGGACATGTGGCGGATCATGGGCGAACGCGTGTGAGGTGATCGTCGAATAAACCAGTGATAGAGATTGGGGAACGCATGCGCGTAGAATCCATCATCGGTATTCGATCTCAGCCGACCGTTTTGGCGGTAGAGATTCGGCGAAGGATACGTGGGCGGTGGCTGGATTGGGCGTTCCAGCTCGAGTCCGCATGCGCTACTTCCGAAGCGTACACCTGCCCAAAGGTACTGGTAGATTACAAGAAAGTATTCCTGGACAAGGTTCCCACCTCATCAGTAGAAAATAATAATAATAACAAGGTTTAAAGTGTCGTGGCACGGAGGCATGCCGTTATGTTCCTGACACGGTACGGTACGGCACAGGCACGCTTACGTGTCGATAGATATGCATGACCTTCTATTGGCACGCTTTGGCACGGATTTATTTCAGTTTTTTTGATTCCAATAAACTCTTATAATATTATTTTAAAATATTTAAATAAATAATAATGAATATTTACTATATATATCTTACTATACTCATTAATTAACATGCATGTAAGCTTTTTGTAAGTAAAATACAACTATACCTGATGTAGAATAGAAATTAAAATACAATAATAAAATTGACAAGTATAATAATTATTTAAATTTACATCTTTATATAAAAATGACTGCTTAATTCGATATAGATCGTCGCGTTTGATCATATGGCATATTGTCATATGAAGATATAAGATTTATTTGACAATATTGATATAAATATTGTTGGTATTGTGAGAAAGTCATATATTCCCGATATTACATCCATATTTTTTATTCTTTTAAAAAATATCTTATCAAAATTTGTTTAGGAGATCGATTTTTGTTCTCTTGATTCACTGAAAGCTTCGCGGTGCGACAAATTTTGAAAAAATATTTTGCGAAGAAAAAATGGATGTCTGTGGTGGAAACGGAGGGCTCGGGCCGACAGGCCCGAGCGGGGGGCTTTGCCCCCCGCGGTATGGATTGAATATGTCAATTAAAAAGACAATATAAGTGGCCCGAGGGGTACTCGATACCCCAGAGAACAAAAGAAAAAAGAAAAGGCCAAAAAAAAAAGCCAAAAAGGAAAAAAAAAAATGAAAAAAAGAAAAAAAAAGCGGCACGCACGGTACGTGCCGCCGGCACGCACCTGCGTGCTGCTTTGTCTCGAGCGGCACGCATGTGCGTGCCGCGAGATAGAGGGGGGGTCTGAGACCCAAGGATTTAAGTGCCGTGACACGGGGTAGTGCCGGAAACTTGCCGGCATGGTGCCCCCTTCTTGGGGGCACGGTACGGCACGCCCCCGTGCCGCCCGGCACGGGCGGCACTTAAAACCTTGAATAATAATAATAATAATAATAATGCTATGTGTGCATCAACTCATTTTATAATAAAATATATTTTATTAGTCATAGCGATGTGATTAATTTAGAATTTAAAATGAGATATGTTTTACTAGTCACATCCTACCCTAGGATGGATGGATATACATTATACATCCTTATAAGAGTGTGTATTCAAAATTTTTCGTAGAAAAAAAATTTTGAATGTAGTAGTAATGTAGTATTCTTAGTTTTTGGATTGCCCGCGAGATTTCAGCATCTGAGGCTTGTCGACACATCTGGAGAGTGTCGGAACAAGTCGGAGTCGTTTTGGCACGAAATAAACGCAAAATGGACTCAGTGCGACGCAAGAGCAGAGTTTTAACATTGAAATCTGTAAAGTGCAGGTTTTCAATGTTGAGTACCGGCACTACAAAAAAATAGGCATATACCGGCAGCCAAAACCGCTGGAAAATAATACAAAAACTGCTGGTAATATTTGCTCCAGCAATTCTAAAACTGCTGGTAAAAGTATAGGTGACCGTTACAATATCCTTCCTGGTATAGCCTTTTCCCAGCACTTTTGCTAACCATTGGTGAAGATGATCTCTAGCAGCAATTCTTAAACCGTCGTTAAAACTACACGAAAAACACTGGCGCAAGGCGCATGTACCGACAGTTTTTGACCGTTGGCAATTTGAAACTAATATGAAAAAAAATACTAATATCAACAAATTACAATAGGACTTTTCCATTTGATATTAATTGTAAAACCAACAATATGTAATATCCGAAAAAAAAATAAGAGTCATATTACTAAATTGCAATAAGATGATACAATCATTCTTGAAACAAAACTATAAACAATGATCTAGAGCAGAAAATAAAATGCAACAAAATAAGTTTTTATATTCTAATAGAAATTAATGCAATAGAAATTTATTTGAACCCCAAATGTTAGAAAGCTAAGAAAAAAGAAAGTGAAAAGCTCCAGCTAAACGTCCTTGAATGCGAACGTCAAATTCTGCTTGTTGCTTCAATCTGTAACAAAAAAAATTGAAACATTCAAGTTGCATAAGCTCATTCCAACTGAGAATCTATCATAAGTAACATAGCAAAAAATAAAAGTATATATAACAGTCATAAGAACTAAATCTTTTTAGTTCCAATTAGTAGTCAGGTCAAATTAAGCAGTTTAATTGTCGTTTAATTAGAAGTATAAACTCAAATTAGAAACTTGATCCGAGTCTTTTATTGTCCCCTTATTGGGTTGGACTTCACTCGATCGGAAAGTACGAGCCAACTGCACATAGGGAAAGATCTTTCTCTATGCCAGTGATTTCAGAAAGGATTAACAACAATCCATAAACATCTGGCCAAATAATTATCAGTAGCATCTTATACCAAAAGCCTTGTTACTAGAAATTACTAAGCACTTTTAATCTGGCCTATATAGTTACTTTGTTATCAATCACATGCAAAAATCACCGAAACAAAGAGGTCTTTCTCGCACTTTCTCAGTTACATTCAAAGGTACTTCTAGCATTAACTCATATATGCCACTTACAAGTGGGTGGTTAGGAGAGGCCATAGTAAATTTTTCCACATTACTATCATTGCCATAAAATCCTTCATCTTCATGAACCATACTAAAGGTAAAATAGCCATTAAACTTAAAATATTAGGAACTTCCACCGGTCAAGAATTGTATTTAATTACAAGGTTTATATAATTATAAGGGTGGATCAGTATTTTCTTTTTAAACTTATAAAAGCATATTAATTATTCTAAAGGTTTCATAAAAATATGCTGGTAATTGGCTAGAAAAGAGAATGCTTTTGGGCTATAACAAGTTAGTTAAAGAACATTTAACAATATGCTTCTTTAGTTTCCAGTAAATTAAGAGTACGTATATATTTTAATTAATCTAAATAAATCTACGCAACTTGTTTTCACGTAGAGCAATAAACAAAGTTATCAATATAATTATGCACATTCATACACATCACACTAAAGATCGGGTAGGACTTTTAATTCACTTGAACAGAAGAGTCGCCGAGACAAGACAAAGGGAAGCTTAAGATAAAGCGCAAGCAAATTTTGCAGTTACTTTCAACCATGAAAACTGTTTCACCATACAAAACTAAGTAGCAAAATATGACAGCGGAGGAATATAGAGAAAATTACCTGGAACAGGCCTGAGAACTTGAAAGATTGATAAACTGTGCTATTTAAACAAGATCGATGCGTTAGTAAATAAACACCGACATTACTTTAAAAGAAGAACTAAGCAATATAGTTCTCTAGAGTATAGGGATTAATTATTCTAGAATAAACCAAAATAGTACTCAAGTTTGATAAATTGGAACATTCACATGACGGATAATCTATGCTGTTATCCAAAAATGAGTTTTAGAAGCAAATGGAAATCTACCTTTCAGTAGTTATTTCCGAAAATTTCTTCGGGGCCCACGACATAATTTTGTTTTCCACTACATCTCAAGGTTCTAGGTTTCTCAATCATTGGCGGCATTGGCCAAAAAGTCCTATCTTAGCTAATGATAGAAGAGTAGATTCAGGAAAACCAAACTTATAAAAGCAGAGATCTATTGATAGATTTCAGGTTGAAAAAGAACAGCACAATAAGAATTTTTGTATCAACAGTGATTAATAGAAATATAAAATAAGAAGCAGAAATTTTACCTGCTGTGCGGTAATATAACCATTATTATTATCCTTGATATTTGATGCACTGAGATCATCATTTCCACCCGAGCTTCCATTGGCCTGTTGGGATGAGGGATTCATCGACGGGGGTGATGTGAGACGCGAAGATTTGGACCGTGTTGGAGAGGATGGCGCCACTGTTGTCACCGCCGAGGTTCCAGTAGGTGTGCTGCGCCAGGTTGACCGGCGTCGCCTTGTAGACGGCGGTGGCATTCATGTGGCCGCTTAGCTCATACGGGCCCGAGATCTTGTAGGTGACATAAACGTCGAGATCACCAAGAAAACCTATTTTTAAAGTTACGTAGAAAACAATAAGACAAAGCAAAAGTCAAATGTTTGATAAGCAAAATTTCAAATTTCTACAGAATCTACTAGAATTGCTCGAACTGCTTCGCTCTGAAGCATTTCTACATAAACTCCATAAATTTCACATTTATTTACAACGAATAAACTATGAAAAGAACTAAAGCAGAAAATGTATGATTAAATATTTAAACAAATGTTACAAAATTATGTTATATATAGGCTTAAAAATGTACCTTGTTCCCCATCAAAACTATGGTAATACAATGTGATGTAAGGGTAATCACCATCCACTTTCTCCTTCACGGTCCAAATTACCTTACTAAACCCTCTGTGACCACCTAATTAATCAATAATTAAACGACATTAACGTAACGCAATTATATAATACAATTAATTAATATGGAGAAAAAAAAAGAAACGTACCATGGAGTGAGTTGTTTCCATTGTTAATAAATAATCGATAGGGTTTTCCATTTAACACGAAACGCCCACGAGCAATTCTATTTGCAACACACCCCACCAATGCCCCAAAATAAGTAGTATCATTCTACAAAACCATAAAAACAATTAAGACCCAGGCACAACAAAAGGAGAGAATCGACCGCCAGTACCGGCAGTGGGCTGATAAGAATGGGTATAATAACTTGAGGGCATATCGAATGGTTGCTGAACCTGCAAAATAGAAAAATCAAATTTATAATGTGAGCTAGCAGTTGTCTGAATTTCGAGAAATGCCAATTATGTCCACGATTACAGTTGCGAAATAGAGAAAAAAAACGCTTTCTCTGCTCTTCGCAGAAAACCAGAGCTGCAATCCATCATGATTACACTTTCTATCTTATTAGTTATATTCACATGCTGACAGCAAGAATTTTGAATAGAGAAAAACACAGAGGATAACACTATGAAAGTTAGATAAGATAGGAAAGTTAGTGCTTAAGTGGGAAAAATAGGGGATCATAGTGTAATTTGTTAAAAAATTGAGGAACTATCAATACATTTGAGTCTAGAGGAAATTAGAAAATACAGTCAACTTCGCTCCAATGATATCATTCCATCAGAAGAAAAATAAGAAACCGAGAGGTTAATCAAGGGAAGGAGCAGGAGGTGCCATGACATCTCATGCCACCTGATGGGTCAGTAGAAAATATCTAAAGAAGGGACATTCTGCATGATTACAATCACATGCAGAACAAACTAAATCCACCAACACAAACTGTTTAATAGATGCCATAGGACTAGCAAACTTGCACAAAGGACCTCAGGAGCCGAGGCTGTATGTTCTCTGGAATGATTCTCTTCTGCCTTCTCAGAAATGTTGGGCCTCTCTGAATCCCTCGATGGTAAGTTTTCTGATATTTGTTTGGATGACTGTTGATGCCCCAAATGCACAGCTCCTTCGATATTTGAGGATCCGTTAGGAATGCTGTGCATGAGTACAGAAGTAACAAAGTAAGGACAAAGAAACTCTTGACTATAGAAAATGGACGGCGTTTGAAAATTGAGAAAGTTTTAGAATGTCATCCACATGAAAGAAGAGCTACTCTTACTCGAAGACATCAGATAAAAGAAATTTCATAGCTCTGAATTTATGCCTACAAAATGTCTAATAGACCAAACATTCCATACACAAGTCTCCTGATTGCTACAATTTTAGCACTATAGCAAAAGAATGTTTAGAGCTAACCAGTATCAACAATACTTCACCAGACTCGTTAGAGAATGTGCACCCTTATTTCTTTATCAATTGTATTTCTCATTTAAATCACCGATAATGGGGAATATCTCACGAGTAACGGGAAGAAACCGACAAGCAATAAAAACCAAAACTACAAATACAGATAATTAGAACAAAATTAAGTGATCCATCAGGCTGTTATTCTAAATAGGTATTAATCCTGTTTCATTATTTCCTCTATTCCTTCTTATTGCCAATTCTAGCATTTTATGAATATAAAGACTAGAAGGATAGTTTTGGTTCATTCCATATTTGATCATATCACCATATAGGCTAAATTAACTGAAAAATGAGACCAAGGGGACATTTGGATTGACGTAATCGTNGCAAAACGGCAAAAACTGGCTCCTAGAGCCTAGGATCGAGGCATACTTGCAAGTCCATGCCTCAAGAAGATGAGGCAAATATTCACAGATTTTAAAAAACACAGGAACTAGAATTCAGCATCTATATATGATCAAATCATTTAATTGCATTATTACATTGTTAATGACATTGGGGTATACATTACATCAGGCTCCACCAAGAAATTAATGAATCCTAATTGAATAACAAAGTGGAGAAACTATAGTGCAGCCTAGCTCCATTCATATTATCCCCTGAATCTCAATTACATTAATTGAACCCAGTATTCTACTTCATAAAAAATTAAGGGGAGAACTAATTATTATTATTAGTATCAACAATATTAAAGAATCATCGTGCAGATCGAGTACAAGATAAAATGAGGAAATAGATGCTACACTTTCGACAGAACCCAAAGAGGAGAGTAGAAACTTTGGAGCATCGAGCAAACAAACATTTGTAGGAACAGATGAGGATGTTGACAATACTAATAAGATGTTCAGAATCAATCTCAAAATAATGCATTCTATCAACATCAACCTTACAGAGAATGAGATGACCAAATTACAGTGGTACAACCAAACATGCTTCAGTACAAACTCGAGAACAAGAACAGAAATTATCAAACCAATCAGTCCAAAGCTGAATTTTACTATCTCTTCCTAGGACAGTAATTCATTCCAAAGTATAAATGAACATGCAGGAACTTTACCGCGCCGATTACTTTTAACTTCAACTAAATTTCGGTTTCGAAACAAATTTAAAAGAGATGAGAATGTAGATGATTGAACATTGTCAAAAAACTGGATAATATCTCCCCCAAATCGCAAGCGAATCCAAAAATTAACTCCTGAAACCCCCCATTACGAACACTTCGGCTTAATTGAGAAGCTATTTGAGATCTCTAACACTGCGAGATCAAAGCCAAAAATGAAAGAAAAATTCGTTTTTCTCTCCTTCCATTCAAACTAGCCCAATTAAGGGCATTTCTGTAATTTTACTCAATATTTTTTTGGGAAAAATTATGGTTGGACCAATAGTTAACGAGCTAAATTGATGAGCTATAATTTTAATTAGTAATTTTACCAAACTGCCCATAACAGTTGGTGAAATCCCGAACAAACTCGCAGCTCAGGGCTGTACCGACAACTATTAGAAAAATTGCAATAACTCTTTCATCCGATATCCGTTTAAGGTGATTCAGGTTGCGTTAGAAAGATAACTCGACGATCTTTCCAACAAGACCAATTTCGCCTGAATCGGATGTCGATAACCTGGTTAAAAGTTTTCCCAAAGTGGCTGGTGGTGCAATAACAGATTAGACTCAACTGTTTCGAAATTTTCGTCCTCAAATAATTCGTTTCGAAATTTTCGTCCTCAAATAACATTTGTAATTAAGCTTTTAATTGTTGCATAAAGAGTAGTCTGATAATTAAGCAATGGATATTTAGAAAAAGAAAAAAAAAACTCAAAACAATAACCTAAAACAGAATCAAATTATACAATTAGAATGCTTAATTAGTTCAATGCATACCACATGTCATAGTTCAATGAACACCCTATTTCATAGATTTCAACAATTTTCTCCGATTAAACTTGCGTGTTTGGGGTCAAAGATAAAGACGAAAGTTGCCCATATCAAACAGATTTGAGTCTAATATTGACATTCTGGACTGATTCGGCGAGAAAATGGATATTGCGAAGTTATCATATCCAATCACATAAAGCTGCAACGAATCATCAAAATAAGAAATGTGTAAGGAGATATTCAGCGATTAGGGCATACATGCAATCCGGAGATCGTATCCCAGCGGGATAAGGCTTGATCGCCTCATCTTGTAGAGGTTTTGGCGGAGCGAGAGCTTCTTCAGGTGAGAGAGAAGCCGGACGCGGGTCGAGCTTGAATAGGCGATTGGCCGTGAGGTCCAGCTCCTCGATGCTCTCGGATCTCGACCTCTCCGAGATCGTGGTTGGTAGCTCGTGAGATCAAGGCACCGCACCTCCTCCTCCTCCTCATCATTGGCTCTTCGTCTCTAGCAGCTCGAGCTCA
>NC_033624.1:6740929-6782363 GCF_001540865.1 Ananas comosus
AGAGAGAGAGAGAGAGAGAGAGAGAGAGAGAGAGAGAGAGGTGAACATGAAGAGCTCAGAGATAGAGATCGAGGTGAGAGAGAGATAGAGAGAGAGGTTATTTGAAATATAGGGAGAGCTAACGTGGAAAGTGTTTATTGCCCAAGGTTGGCCCATGGCCCAATTGATGAAAAAAGTTAATAAAATATAGTTCTATTGGTCCAATATTATTTATAAATTTAAGAATTATCATCATTTTTACCAGCAGTTTAGTAACTGCTGCAATAAAAATAAAAAGCGTTGGTATAATATACTTTTAACGGCAGTTAGCCTAATTGCTGGTAAAAAAACTGTTAGAAGAAGCTCTATTTGTTGTAGTGCGGTACCCTATGTGCGAGCTTGTGGGTTGAGAGGCCATTTGAGTTGATAGAGGATATTGTAGTTTTTATTGAGTTGGTGAGGGGTATTATAGTCATTATGTTGGATAAGATTGCCACCTAAGCTTCCATATCCTTATCAACTTAATTAGCTGAGAGCTCCTTTTCCCTTTAATTTAGCTCGTGTGCATGGTGAAGAGCTCGAGCTCGGGAGATTTTCGTCGTCGTTTCGGAGGGCAGTTCGAGCGTGCGTGCGTCGTGGTAGCGCCGTTGGAGGCCAGGCGAGCGCGTGTTTTCCTCTCCTTCCGACTTCTCGCCGTCGTTGGATTAGTTTTTCGAAGTGGGTTAATGATATGTTTACCGGATTCTATGGATTTCCTCCTAAGCCTAATTGATGTCAGCATGTATATTTTTAGTCTTTGTATATCATGTTATTTAGCTCGAATTCGTTGATTTGCATGCTAATTGAAATCTGAATTTGGAGCATACAGTAGTGATTAGATAAATTATACATATTGGACTTGAAAATTGACTTAGGAAAAAACTATCGATTCTACACCGTCATTTTCTGAAACTATCAGATTTAGCTCTAGAAGCCGTAGTTTGTTTATATCGCCGCAGTTTGTGAGCGGTGGATACCCAGAATAGTATAGAATGATTTTACGCTCGTACTGGGATGCCGAGATTAATTTTTACAATAGTGTATAGACTGTTCCGGACTGTCGGGTGCCGTTGTGGTTAATGGTGGATCCAGTTTGCAGTTTTTGTATCGGATTGTGCCAAGGGTTGTTAGACCAGTTAGACCTTTCTACTTTGATTACAACATGTGAGAGCCTGAATGAACTTGGCAGAGACATTTGTAAACTCGATTGGGTTGCGCCCACGAATGCCATTCCGGAATGAGGTTTCAGTGCGATGAGGTCGCAGTTTCTGTTTGGACAGTTCTTGAGCCGGCTACCCCCGTGGTGTGTACGGCGTAGCTGGATACAGGAAGGTTGGGTCCCTTTGGGCAGCCCGGGTAAGACAGTTAGTGACGCCTTTCTCTAACTTCAGTGAGGTTGTGACGTGAGTGGAGTCACTGCCGTCCTGTCGAACCTTGGTACTTGGACCGACTACTCTTGAGCTACGGTGTAGCCTAGTTGCGCTGGACGAGTTCACAGTCCCTAGAGAGTTTTCTCCACCGGCTACTCTTGGGGGTCGTATGCGGGTTCGCTTCGACAGGCGAGACGGATGTGTTCACAGTCCCTAGTGAGATTGGGTCAGAATTTGCATTTTCTACAGATAGTTAGCGTTGGATCGCTATAGTATAGTGGAATATAGCTGTAGATTTGTTCCAGCTTCATTTACTACTTTTGCTTACCTCTGTAGACTTAGTGGGTGAGCCATTGAGGTCGGTAGCGGTACCCACTAAGGACTACTTCTTTTTGCAGTAATTCTCCCACCCAGTAGTGTACCCTTTTTGCAGAGCCCTCTTTTTCGGCTGCTGCTGTTGCGGATACTGATCGTGGAAAGGGAGTCGCGAGCTAGATCCCTTCCCGTTTTGCTGCTGATCTAGAGTT
Organism: Ananas comosus; assembly: GCF_001540865.1. Classification (NCBI taxonomy): domain Eukaryota; kingdom Viridiplantae; phylum Streptophyta; class Magnoliopsida; order Poales; family Bromeliaceae; genus Ananas; species Ananas comosus. The sequence continues at coordinate 6,742,845 of NC_033624.1, forward strand.
ATACTAGCTACAGGTAGTTTTGGTTCTGGGTTCTTATACATACTGATGTTAGTACCTTGCCGGAACGAGTGTTTTGTATCAGGATACTATGTATCTATGTTGAACAGATGTTATTTATATATATATATATATATATATTTTTCTTTTTAGCAACTCTATACTACTGGTTGTAGTATTGTATGATTACAGGTACAGGTACAGCTATCGCTTCGTATACAGAAAAAATTCTTATGTATACGGCGGGTCTGTTAGCGCGCTCGAGGAAACGAGTAATCCGGGGTGTGACAGATTAAGTTGGTATCAGAGCTTAGCATTAGGTCGTTGGGAACCTAGGAACCTTAAGTTTGGCAAACCTTAGGAAGGCAAGACACGAGAGGCGTGATTTATCGCGAAAGTCAGCGATTGATTAGTTCTAACTCCTCCTAGAGCGGAGTGAGTGATTGAAGGAGTATCTGTTTCGGCCAGGAAAATTATGTCGGCTGCAGACGACATAATTTTGAGGAGAAATAGGGGCGGCCTTCTAGACTTTCGCTTCATTGGGTCAAAAGCGTTTGTATTTTGTATCCGACCCTTGCTTTGTTTTCATGTACCTATGTATCGACGTCGAGGTCGACCGGCGACGCGGGATCGTGCCGCACATCCTGAGATGCCTGAGTAGGCAGGGCCGAGTGCACCCCCGGATCAGAGAGAGCAGTTGACTGCCCTGATTGAGTTGATCAGGCAGCAGGTTGTGCTTTTGCAGAGGATGTGCGAGATGTTTACTCAGTGGTCGGGTGTCGATCCAAGAGCATTTAGGCAGCAGGCACTCTAGGAGGAGCGAGGAGCTATAGCTGTTCAGGAGCTGAAAACAGTGTCGGGGCAGAGTCAGGATAGGAAGCGCCCAATCCCAGAGGATGGAGGACAGGCGAGTAGCAGACGTCTGTCGAGGCCTCCACGATCACGCTCACAGGGTTGTAGGTCTTCGGGGCGTCAGTATTCCAGAGGATCTCATCCGCAGGGACAGTCACGGGGGACTCCACAGTGTGTGATTTGTGGGGGACCGCACTGGCATCGACAGTGTGAGACCCCAGATAGTCCTATATATGAGATATAATAGGGCTAAACTCTTAACCCGGCTTAAGCATTTTGGGTGGTGGCAAGGCCCAAGAGGTTAAGAGAGTTAAGCGTGCTAGGACGGGAGTAGTCCTAGGATGGGTGACCCCCTGGGAAGTTGGGGCGTCACAGACAGTGTGAGCAGAGAGAGGGTCGATGCTATGGATGTGGACAGTCTGGACATATGAGGGCAGCGTGTCCCCGAGAGGCCTCACGAGCACCATCGACAGCGTTAGCACAGCCAGCACCTCAGCAGTGTTTTGGAGCAGCACCGAGTTACCGCCAGGAGGACAGGGGGTCCATGCTGCGACAGGGTGAGCGGCGGCAGCAGGCTCCGAGTGGCAAGGCATATGCAGCTCAGGTGGAGGACTCTACAGCTGCCGACCGAGTAGTAGCAGGTATTATTTTGATTTCTGGTATTCGAGCTCGTATCTTATTTGATACCGGTGCATCACATTCTTTTGTTAGCTGAGCATTTGCATAATTGCATGGTCTAGAGATAGGGCAGTTGTAGGACTTTGACGTTGTGCTTGGCATGGATTGGCTGGCGCTGTACTATGCTACGATCGACTGTGGAGCGAGGACAGTGACGTTCCGCGAGCCATGCTAGGAATACGTTGCTTGCCACTTGGATTTCGTCGGCGAGGGCTCAACAGCTGATGAGTAGAGGATGTATCGCTTTTCTGGCGACGGTTGTGGAGGTGCCTACGGCGGCACCGGGACTCAAGGATATTCCTATAATCCGCGAGTTTCCGGATGTTTTTTCCCGGAGTTGATGATGATGCCGCCGGATAAAGTGATCGAGTTTGTGATTGATGTAGTTCCTGTAACTGCACCAATCTCGAAGGCACCCTACCGGATGGCACCGGCACAGCTAAGAGAACTAAAGGCGCAGCTTCAGGATATGATGGATAAGGGGTATGTGAGACCTAGTGTAACGCCATAGGGAGTGCCGATGTTATTCGTGAAGAAGAATGATGGATCACTTAGATTGTGTGTAGATTATCGGGAGTTGAATAAAGTGACCATCAAGAACAAGTATCATTTGCCGTGTTTTGATGATCTGTTTGATCAGCTATAAGGATCTTGTGTCTTCTCGAAGATTGATCTCCAGTCAGGTTACCACCAGCTGAGAGTGAGGGCCGAGGATGTTTCCAAGACAACTTTTCGAACTCGGTACGGGGATTATGAGTTTACCATGATACCTTTTGGATTGACGAATGTCCCTGCCACATTTATGAATTTGATGAACAGAGTGTTCAAGCCGTTCTTGGATAAATTCGTGGTTGTGTTCATCGATGACATTTTAATATACTCCTGGAGTGATGTTGAGAATGAGGAGCACTTGAGGATAGTGTTACAGCTTCTGAGGGAGAAGAAGTTGTATGCTAAATTGAAGAAGTGCGAGTTCTGGCTGCGGGAGGTTTCTTTCTTGGGCCATGTGATTTCTACGGGGGGAGTAGCAGTGGACCCGAAGAAGATTGATGTTATTCGAGATTGGCCCAGACCGACGACGGTGACTGAGGTGAGGAGTTTCCTTGGACTATCAGGATATTACCGTCGCTTTGTAGAAGGCTTTGCGAAGCTTTCCATACTGCTCACTCGATTGACTCGAAAGGGAATTAAATTTATCTAGAGTGAGGATTGTCAGAAGAGCTTCGATGAATTGAGACAGAGATTGATGTCGACTCCTATCCTTGCCTTTCTAGTGATGGGGGAAGGATTTGTGATCTACAATGATGCATCACACAATGGTTTAGGTTGTGTGCTAATGCAGCATGATAGGATAATTGCTTATGCAGCTCAGCAATTGAGGGATTACGAGAAGAATTATCCTAGGCATGACTTGGAACTTACTGCAGTGGTTTTTGCTTTGAAGTTGTGGCAGCATTACTTGTATGGCGAGCACTGCGAGGTTTTCACTGATTATAAAAGTCTCAAATATTTGTTCACCCAAAAGGAGTTGAATCTGAGGCAACGCCTGTGGTTGGAGTTGTTGAAGGACTATGATATTAGTATTCAGTATCACCCCGGCAAGATAAGTGTGGTGGCAGATGCGTTGAGCAGGAAGTTAGTGCAGAGCTTGAGCATGATGATCACTCAGCAGAGGTCGTTACTTGAGGAGCTGCAGCGGTTGAGACTCGAGGTAGTGTCCCCTGGGTCTACTGCGACACTGATGTCTATGGTCTTGCGGCCCACTCTGTTGGACAGGATCAGGGAGAAACAGAGTGGAGACTCTCATTTGTTGAGGATTCGAGAGCAGTTGGAGAGGGGACAGGCAGAGGCTTTTGATGTGGATAGTTCGAGAGTACTGCGGTATAGGGACCGACTGTGTGTGCCTATGGATTTAGAGATCCGAGAGAATATTTTGAGAGAGGCTCACTATTCACCTTATACAGTTCATCCTGGTGGAACCAAGATGTATAAGAAGTTGAAGGCACACTTCACTTCTGGTGGAACGGTATGAAGGGAGACATTGGCAGATTTGTGGCTCAGTGTTTGACTTGCCAACAGGTAAAGGCAGAGCATCAGATACCTACTGACAAGCTTCAGAGTCTGCCAGTGCCTGAGTGGAAATGGGAGCAGATCACGATGGACTTTGTCGTGGGATTACCGAGAGCACAGGGCGGTTTCGATGCTATTTGGCTGATAATGGACAGACTGACCAAGTCTGCTCACTTCCTATTAGTACAGACCACTTGGTCCAGGGAGAGACTCGCTCAGTTATATCTGGATGAGATTATGAGATTGCATGGTGTGCCGATCTCAATAGTATCAGATCGTGACCCGAGGTTCGTTTCGCACTTTTGGAGGAGTCTTCAGATAGCCTTGGGTACACAGTTGTATTTCAGCACGACGTTTCACCTACAGACAGATGGTCAGTCTGAGCGAACCATTCAGCTCTGGAGGACATGCTGAGGGCATATGTCCTGGACTTTAGAGGAGGGTGCCATCGACATTTGAGACTGGCTGAGTTTGCGTACAACAACAGCTATCAAACGAGCATTCAGATGGCTCCGTTTGATGCGTTGTATGGACGCAGGTGTCGATCCCCTTTACATTGGAATGATGTGGGTGAAAGGAAAACTTTGGGGCCTGAGATTCTGAGAGAGACTGATGAAAAGGTTAAAGCTGTACGACGTCACCTTTTGACAGCTCAGAGTCAACAGAGGAGCTACGCCGATACCAGGAGACGAGACTTAGAGTTCCAGGTTGGAGATCATGTATTTCTGAAAGTCTCGCCGTCTAGAGGTATACGCAGATTCGGAGTGCGTGGAATGCTCAGTCCGCGCTTTGTAGGCCCTTTTGAGGTATTGGAGTGAGTTGGACCAGTTGCTTACAGGATTGCTCTACCCCCACGACTGGCCGGTATTCATGATGTTTTCCACGTCTCGGCATTGAAGAGATACGTGTTCAACCCTTCACACGTGATTGACTTCACTTCACTGGAGCTTGGCAAGGACTTGAGATATGAGGAGCAACCGGTGCAGATTCTTGCTCGTGAGACGAAGGAATTACGCAACCGAGTCATACCTTATGTAAAAGTGTAGTGGAGTCATCACGAGGAGCGTGAGGCGACCTGGGAGCCGAAAACAGTGATGCGGGAGTCCTATCCCTACTTGTTCGAGACTCAGGTTTGAGGTATGCTTTAAGTTTCGAGAACGAAACTTTTTGTAGTGGGGGGAGGATGTAGTATCCTTAGTTTTTGGGTTGCCTGCGAGATTTCATCATCTGAGGCTTGTTGACACATCTGGAGAGTGTCGGGACAAGTCGCAGTCGTTTTGGCGCAAAATAGACGCAAAACGGACTCAATGCGACGCGAGAGCAGAGTTTTAACATTGGAATCTGTAAAGTGCTGGTTTTCAGTGTTGAGTACCGATATCCTGTGTGCAAGCTTGTGGGTTGAGAGGCCATTTGAGTTGGTAGAGGATATTATAGTCTTTATTGAGTTGGTGAGGGGTATTATAGTCATTATATTGGATAAGATTGCTACCTAAGCGTCCATATCCTTATCAACTTAATTAGCTAAGAGCTTCTCCTTTTCCATTTAATTTAGCTCGTGTGCATGGTGGAGAGCTCGAGCTCGGGAGATTTTCGTCGTCGTTTCGGAGGGCCGTTCGAGAGTGCATGCGTCGTGGTAGCGCCGTTGGAGGCCAGGCAAGTGCGTGTTTTCCTCTCCTTCCGACTTCTCACCGTCGTTGGATTAGCTTTTCGAGGTGGGTTAATGATACGTTTACCGGATTCTATGGATTTCCTTCTAGGCCTAATTGATGTCAGCATATATATTTTTAGTCTTTGTATATCATGTTATTTAGCTCAAATTCGTTGATTTGCATGCTAATTGAAATCTGAATTTGGAGCATACGGTAGTGATTAGGTAAATTATACATGTTGGACTTGGAAATTGACTTAGGAGAAAACTATCGATTCTACACCGTCATTTTCTGAAACTACCAAATTTAGCTCTAGAAGTCGTAGTTTGTTTGTATCGCCGCAGTTTGTGGGCGGTGGATACCCAGAATAGTGTAGAATGATTTTACGCTCGTGTTGGGATGCCGAGATTAATTTTTACAGTAGTGTATAAACTGTTCCGGACTGTCGGATGTCGTTGTGGCTAATGGTGGATCCAGTTTGCAGTTTTTGCATCGGATTTTGCCAAGGGCACATAGATTATGGTTGTTAGACCAGTTAGACCTTTCTACTTTGATTACAGCCTGTGAGAGCCTGAATGAACTTGGTAGAGACACTTGTAAACTCGGTTGGGTCGCGCCCACGAATGCCATTCCGGAATAAGGTTTCAGTGCGATGAGGTCGCAATTTCTATTTGGACAGTTCTTGAGCCGGCCACCCCAGTGGTGGTGTACGGCGTAGCTAGATACTGGCAGGATGGGTCCGTTTGGGCAGCCCGGGTAAGACAGTTAGTGACGCCTTTCTCTAACTTCAGTGAGGTTGTGACGTGAGTGGAGTTACTGCCGTCCTGTCGAACCTTGGTACTTGGACCGACTACTCTTGAGCTACGGTGTAGCCTAGTTGCGCTGGACGAGTTCACAGTCCCTAGAGAGTTTTCTCCACCGGCTACTCTTGGGGGTCGTATGCGGGTTCGCTTCGACAGGCGAGACGGATGTGTTCACAGTCCCTAGTGAGATTGGGTCAGGATTTGCATTTTCTACAGATAGTTAGTGTTGGATCACGATAGTATAGTGGCATATAACTGTAAATTTGTTTCAGCTTGTTTTACTATTATTGCTTACCTCTGTAGACTTAGTGGGTGAGCCATTGAGGTCGGTAGTGGTACCCATTAAGGACTACTTCTTTTTACAATAATTCTCACACCCAATTGTGGACCTTTTTTGCAGAGCCTTCTTTTTCGGCTGCTGCTGTTGCGGATACTGATCGTGGAAAGGGAGTCGCGAGCTAGATCCCTTCCCGTTTTACTGCTGATCTAGAGTTATATCAGCTATGGGTAGTTTTGGTTCTGGGTTCTTATACATACTGATGTTAATACCTCGCCGGAGCGAGTGTTTTGTATCAGGATACTATGTATGTATGTTGAACCGATGTTATTTATATATATATTTCTTTTTAGCAACTCTATACTACTAGTTGTACTATTGTATGATTACAGGTACAGGTACAGCTATCGCTTCGTATACAGGAAAAATTCCTATGTATACGGCGGGTCTGTTAGCGTGTCCGGAAAAACGAGTAATCCGGCACGTGACAGAGTAATATTAGTAATGTGATATTCTCTAACTAATAAAATTATTTTTTAGAATTTATCCTTCTCATTATAATTTTTTAAAAAATATTTGTATTGTATTTTTATTTTTAAAAAATTATAATTTTTTTGAAAAAATTTTAGTATATTTTATGCTTTATTTATATAAAAAAAAATAAACTAAATTACAAGAGCAAGACAATCAAACCGCCAAAAAAAAATAAATAAAAATAAAATAAAATAAAGGTCAAGACAGTCGGTTGGCTTTTCATAGACGGCTCAAGTCAACTCTCCGACCCTGGAGCTTTCAATGTGAGGAAAAAGTTTATAATGTTTTAATATTTAATTATCAAGTGTTTTAAATTGAATCATTTTGGCTTCGTTTGGTTCGAGTATAAATAAGATCTAATTTATACCAGAAATAGCTATAAGTTTAGATATAAGTGAGAATTAGACCAATTTTACATTTGGATAAAAATTTGGTTGTTTTCGAAAATAAGAAAAAATAGCGTTTGGATATATAAGATGAAATAAGAAGAATAGTTGATTGTTATAAATAGAAAATAATAATATTACCCCTCTCATTATATTTGAATTTAAATTTTTAAATTCTAAATTTAAAATTTTAACTTTTAAAATTTAAAATTTGAAATTAAAATTTAAAATTTTAATTTTCAAAATTTTAATTTTCAAAATTTTAATTTTCAAAATTTCAATTTTAAAAATTTTAATTTTAAATATCATATTTTAAATTTCTGATTAAATTTAAATTTGAAAGATATAAAAATATCAAAATTAAAATTTTAAAATTAAAAATGACAAACTTAAAAATTTAAACTTTAAAATTTAGAATTTTAAATTTTAAATTTTATATTTGAAATTACAAATTTTAAATTTTAAAAATTTAAATTCTAATTTAAAATAAAAATATCTCTCTCACTCTACCGGGAGAGGAGCAACTTGTTCCCACCCATACCGGGTTATCCTACATTTTTTTTATTTGGGTACAAGAGGGGGGATAAGCGGGTTATACCCCCTCTTGTACCCAATCCAAAGAGCACCTTCATGTCTCAATAAAATTAAATAATCAAATATTTTCAGCTAAGTTTGAATCCTATTTGATTTCTAGTGCAAGCAATAAGGGGCTTGATGATAAATATTCGAGGTTTTAAATTTGAATCCTAATTGATTCACATTTCCAACTAAAACTTAATTTGGCATTGAGGTCCTTTCTGACTCTATTAGATGAAATGGAGTTGGCATAAAAATATATAAGAATATTCTTTTGCGTTCTCAGGTGGGACCGGAGAAAATATATCATAATCGACTAAGCGGAACGCAATATTACGTACGAAAACAAACAGTAAATTTTTTCATCGTATTTTCTCACCGCAAGTAACATAATTTTTTCACAATTTTAAATAAAGTCTAAATTTTTTTTAAAAAAATTAAACGAAATAGATAGAATGCTATTTTTTTCTAAAAAAAATTGAATATTTCATGTGAAATATGTATTTTGTACAATGAATAATTTCTTGTTCAGCGACAAACGGTGCTTCCACACAGGTGGACAAATTATAGTTTGCCTACTTTGTCACTTTTATACTAAATTACTTTTCTTTTTCTTTTTCTTTTTCTTTTTTTTTTCATAAGAGGAACCGTAGAATAGTTCACCTGTTTTGTTTTTGTAAAATCATTTAGCTTCTACCGAAGTTACTCGACCGGTGTTTTTTTAATTTCAATTTTTTTCTGCTATTCATATTAGTTTTCTAAAATTTATATATTATTTATAGACTGAATTATAAAAAAATTCTTTGTCTCTTAGCCACGGCCACCTTAATTATCCTCTATATTAAAAATTAATTCTTGATCTCTCCCATTATTTCAAATAGCTATAGGTCATAAAATTTGTAGTTGTTGAATTCAACGGTAAACCTATATAGAAACAAATTGACAGATAAAATTTGTTGTGCTTAATATAGCAGAATATTTTAAAGTGTTAACCAAATTAGAGATCTCGTTATCTGTTTTTTTTTTTTTAATTTATTTTTTAAGTTACAAACTAGATGGACATTGAAATGTGAGACAATATGATATGAAAACTCATTTTATTTAAAATTTTACAACCTAATTCATCAATTATTTCAAAATTTTGGATCTATTTTAAATATTGGTAAAGTGCAGGGGGCTAATTGAATCACTTTTTAATGAAAGGGAGGTAAATGAGACATTCTTATTGTGCAAGGGGATCTTTCTTAATTAAACCTTATTTATAAGAGAAAATGCTTTTTGTACACATAAAAAGGAAGCGTAAATCTAACACCTCCCATCTTAGAGTTGATAAAAATTCTAATAGTTTCTAGTAAAATTTAAAAAAAAGTTAATAGCCCCGAGATAGAACGTGGGTCTAAGATTTATATGCTATTTTTGAGTGTATCTATAGTGTTACTCTATTTAATGGACTCTTAAACTTATTATTTGCACAATAATCCTTCAGATCATCCATTTTCAATTAGAAGTCCGTAGGTAAATTTTGGAGAAAGAAATTAAACGTTGTCGAGTACAATGAAAAAGGGAAAAAAAAAAAAAAACATATAAAAACAGGGACGAAGCTAGATTCAATCTTGAGGGAGCCAAAATATATTCAAATAGAAGCTTTAGTAATAAATAATAAACAAGATTTTCCTTAATTGAAAAATTTTTATAAAAAAATTATTAATTAAATAAATAATGTAAAATATTAACTTAATTTTTTTTATTTTCAGATATTTAACTTCTAATTATTTTATTTATATTATTACATTAAAATAACTTAAAAATTTTACTAAATCTAACAGTAATTTCTTAGTTTTTTACTAACTAAAATTAACATAGCTATTAAATTTAGTGCAATTCTTGATTTAGTCAAATAAAAGAGCTCACCTAAGATAAATAAAAGTTAAAAAAATTATTAAATAAAATTTTTAGAGTAGAGAAATATATTATAAAATACTCTATAAGTTAGAGGCTCTAAATATATTTTCGCCCATAAAAAGAGTATACCGATTAGGAGGGAGAGAGAGAGAAAGTTATGTTGGCATCATACTATTGAGTAAATATTGAAAAATTAGTAGTGCTAAAGTAAGGCTATCCATGGCCTACCAAAAAAAAGAACTATGAAGGATCATTGAATAAATATTGAAAAGTTGAGGGGGGTCATGACCACCTTGGGCCTCAGCATAGCTCCGTTTTATGATAAAAAGTTTCAAAACTAAACTGAGGGACAAGTTATATACGGAAAGACTATATAAATGAATAGGAAGAGAAAAAGAAAAAAAGATAGATTACACTTTGGGTCCTCAAACTATGAGACGCCTAACATTTTGGTCCTCGAATTTTAATTTATATTAATTTTTGGCTTGAATATTCTAAATTGTTGCAATTCAAGTATAGCGACCCAAATTTGCTTACTAAATGTTGACATGCCGCTAATGTAGAAATAATATTGTAATGTTATGATTGATGATGTACTAATGATTAAGATGTTACGTTACATCGACATTAATAATACATTACTATTTAGTCAACTAAATTGGGTTGCAAAAATTGATTATAACAATTTAAAAAATTCGAGCCAGAAATTATTATAAATTAAAGTTTAAGGGTCAAAGTATTACATGCCGTATAATTTGAAGATCAAAAGTGTAATTTATCCCAAAAAAAATATATGGATGAGTTCCTAAAATTACACATCCTTGTTATGCCATATCTCAGTAGGGCCACGACTTATAGGAAGCGACTCTCACAAGCTTAAGTACTCATTAAGCTCATTTTGGCTTTCACAAGCTTAAGTACTTAGATGAGATTTTTTCACTGGTGGCTAGTCGAAACTCTATTCGGGTTACTTTATCGATCGCGGTGGTTATGGACTTGTTGCTTGAGCAGATGGATGTGAAGATGACAATTTTGCACAGTGACCTAGGTGTGGAAGTTTTTATGACACAACTTGAAGGCTTAGTCGAAAAAGGTAAGAAGTGTCTAGTTTGACGCCTGAACAAACCATTGTATTGCTTGAAGCATGCACCAAAATATTGGTAAACAATTTGATTCCTTCATTGTGCATTCAGATTTTTATTGGCTTGAAGTAGATCATTGTATCTATTTTTATGGATATGATGATAAGAGCATTTGCATTTTGCTATTACATATAAGTACGTATTTCAAATTTCGGTCTGCGGATAGACCCATTTCAAAATTCTTATTTTTTCGTATACAAAATAAATAATATAATGATAGTTCATCTTTTTTCTCCAACTATTAATATTTTATCTTTTTATTTAATATTTTAATCATTCAATACTTTTTCTTTTAATGATATATATATATATATATATAAGCACGTATTTCAAATTTCGGTCTGTCGACAGACCCATTTTTTGGCGGGAAAAAAAATTAATTCCTCTATTCATTACGTAAAATAAATAACAGAATTAAACAAACTTTTAATTCCTCTATGTTTTTACAACAAAAAAAATTTATGCTTATCCAACTTTTTTGCCTACCAGAGAATATCTCCTTATCTCTCTCTCTCTCTCTCTCTCTCTCTCTCTCTCTCTATATATATATATATATATATATAATATCTATTTATATATATATTTATTATTATATTAACTGTTTAATTTTGATACTTTTAGTTTAAATATTTATTTAAATTTTAAATCTATTAGAATTTAAATATATATAATGTATATTATATTTAATGTATATCTATATCTACACTATATGTAAATTTATCAGACATCTACACCCTCGAGAAGGATAAATTCACCTTGCGGCCATTGCTTGAGGGGTCGGTGTGGCTATGGTGGACACAAGCGAAGAAAAGTCACTCGTTGGATCTGCTTATACTTGGAGGCGTTTCGGGAGATGCTATTGATGGAGTATTTTTTCGAGAGTGACAAGCGGAAGATCAAAGAAGATTTTCGCAAGTTAAGGCAAGGTAGCCGGACGGTGCGGGAGTACGAGAGGGAGTTCACGCACGTAGTCAATTGCGTGCCGAGCTTGGTTCACGGTGATAGGGACCGAGCGGAGGCTTTTGAGCGCGGGTTGCGACCCGAAATATTTAAAGTCATTCATGCCTTTCGGTTGAAGACCTATGAGGAGGTACTTGACCGCGCGCTTTGGGTGGAGCCCGGCAATGCTATTGCGCGAGAGGAGCGCGAGGCATTTGAGAAGGACAAGGAAAGAGATAAGTCCAAGAAACGGGCAGCTAGTGGATCCACGGGGCAGTCGAGTTCTAAGCGACCCCCTCGACCTCAGTGGTCACAGTGGCGGGCAGGCAGGAGTCAGACACAGAGCCAGACTACCTACCCGTGCGTGATTTGTGGCGGAGACCACAGGGTTACTGCTTGCCCTCAGCGGGAGGGGTGGTGTTTTCGATGCGGCCAGGCAGGCCACATAGGCCAAGAGTGCCCGCGCGGCGCATCACCTGCTCCGTCATCAGCTTCGGTTCAGTATACTCAACGACAGCTGGTGGGACTGCCAACCGCTGTGTCTGCTGGACATTCATCAGCGCCTCGTCAACCGGAGGCCTCTCGAGCACCTAGTGGGCGGGTATTTGCCAATAGGTGGAGGAGCAGCCGGCGGTACTAGATAATGTGGTAGTAGGTATTATCCTTATCAGAGGCACTAGAGCTAGGGCATTCTTTGATACAGGTGCATCGCATTCATGCATAGCGACATCATTTGCACAAGCTCATGACATAGAGGTCACGCATAATGAGGACTATTGGTCGGTGAATACACCAGGGCATTCGTTTCGTGTTTATGGCGAGTGCTTGGCTTGTTCAGTGCAGATAGGTGATTGGATCATGCCGATCGACCTATTAGTGTTAAAGCAGATGTGGGGTTTCGATGTAATCTTGGGGATCAATTGGCTCTCCAAGTATTACGCGGTCATCGATTGTGAAAGTAAGGTGATCACATTCCGTGAACCTAATCAAGAAGAATTAGTGTATCGAGCATGTAAAAGTAGGCGCTTCGCGGCGACCGTATCGGCGGCGAGGGTGAAAAAAATGATAAAGGGTGGATGTGTAGCCTACTTGGCGACAATGGTAGAAGCCCAAAAGGAGCACCCGGATTTGGGGAGCATTCGAGTAGTGTGTGTATTTTCGAATGTGTTTCCGGCGGAGTTACCGGGATTGCCACCGGATTGGGAAATCGAGTTCGTCATTGATTTGATTCCCGGGGCGGCGCCAATTTCGAAGGCTCCGTATAGAATGGCACCGGTGGAACTTAAAGAGTTGAAGGCTCAATTACAAGACTTGCTCGATAAAGGCTTTGTGCGGCCAAGCATGTCTCCGTGGGGAGCTCTGGTGCTATTTGTGAAGAAAAAAGATGGCACGCTTCGACTTTGTGTTGATTATCGCGAGTTGAACGAAGTGACGATCAAGAACAAGTACCCGTTGCCGAGGATTGATGATCTATTCGATCAGTTGCAAGGGTCAAGGGTATATTCAAAAATTGATCTTCAATTGGGGTATCATCAGCTAAAGATACGGCCCAAGGATGTGCGCAAAACGACGTACCGTACGCGGTATGGCCATTGCGAGTTCACGGTTATGCCGTTTGGGCTTACTAATGCCCCGACAGCCTTTATGGATTTGATGAATGGAGTCTTCCGTCCGCTATTGGACCGGTGCGTCGTGATATTCCTTGACGACGTATTAGTATATTCTCGAACCGAGGAAGAACACGAGGAGCATTTGAGGCTCGTATTGGACATACTCCGAAAAGAGAAGCTGTATGCCAAGGAGGTTACTTTCTTGGGTCACGTTATATCTGGTGAGGGCATCTCGGTGGACCCAAAGAAAGTTGAGGCAATTAAAGATTGGCCTCGCCCGATAAGTGTAGCTGAGATTCGTAGCTTTCTTGGACTTGCGGGCTACTACCGGCGGTTCGTGGAGGGGTTTTGCTAAGATAACTACTCCACTAACGCGCCTTACCCATAAAGGGGTGAAGTATGTTTGGAGCCCCGAATGTGAGCGGAGCTTTGAGGAGCTAAAGAAAAGGTTGACATCGACCCCGGTGCTTGCTCTACCGACGCCGGGGGAGAGCTATGTAGTATACAGTGATGCTTCTTATATCGGTCTCGGATGTATTTTGATGCAGAATGGCCGAGTTATAGCTTATGCTTCGCGCCAATTGAAGAGTTATGAAAAGAACTACCCGATTCACGATCTCGAGCTAGCGGCGGTTATTTTCACGCTAAAATTGTGGAGGCATTACTTGTACGGTGAGCATTGTGAGATTTACACGGATCACAAGAGTTTTAAATACTTGTTCACCTAAAAAGAGTTAAATATGTGACAGCGGCGGTGGTTAGAGTTGCTGAAGGACTATTATGTCACTATTCTATACCACCCCGGGAAGGCAAATGTCGTGGGCGATGCTCTAAGTAGAAAGTCGGCGAAAAATTTGGCGATGGCAATTGCACCCCAACCGGCATTGCAAAAAGAGATGCAACGGTTTGGTCTTGAGGTTGTGGCGCCGGGAGTGCCGGCAACACTTGCCACGTTGATTGTACAACCGACCTTGTTGGAGAAAATTAAAGAATTGCAAGTTTCCGATTCATTTCTCCAAAACGTGCGGGGTAAAGTTGATAGCGGTAGTGCCGATGATTTTGGCACTGGGACCGACGGTGCACTACGATATCGGAATCGTTGGTGCGTGCCCAAGGACGATGATCTTCGGAGGGCGATTATGTAAGAAGCGCATCAATCTCCCTATAGCATTCACCCGGGCGACACCAAAATGTATCAAGATTTGAAGCTACATTATTGGTGGCCGGGCATGAAAAAGGACATAGGGGAGTTCGTGGCACAGTGTCTGACGTGCCAACAGGTAAAGGCGAAACGGCGATTCCCTGCGGGGAAGTTGCAAAGTCTATCTATACCCATTGGGAAATAGAAAAATATCGCAATGGGCTTTGTGACCGGTTTGCCTAGATCCCAAGGTCGACATGATGCGATTTGGGTAGTTGTGGACCGGTTGACAAAATCGGCACACTTTTTGCCGATCCACACTACTTGGTCGGGAGACAAGCTAGCTCAAGTATATCTCGACGAGATTGTGAGACTTCACGGGGTTCCAGTATCTACTGGGGTGGGATATCACGAGAATTATTGCGATGTTGCCTAAGCCTGTGGTACTCCACCAGTGTTATGGACTTGTTGAATGATACTTCCAAGCCCTCTGGATGGATTTATGGAACTGGTCACGGATGGCCATGAGTATTCCGATGAAGATTTGCAAGGATCGACTGCAGAGGCAGATTGACGTGATCGAGGTGTGAAACTCTCACTGTTGGATCGAGTAGTTGGGAAACTCGAGAGGGAAAAATACCAAGTTGCTATTTGTCCTTGTCTAGTTTATGCACCAGGAATTAAGATCTTGAGAATGGAAACTACGTGAAAGAGCTGCTTGGATGGACGTTTTGGTTGCTGGTCACGTTATGGTGACGTTGATAGAGAGCTATTATTGAATTGTGGATGGAACCCTCTCTATCACTTGAGTTGAGCTCGGTGACTATGGACACCTGGAGCATCTGATGCTAAGGAAAGCGTTGAGGATGAGAATTTTGAGTAATTCTTCATGAGTAACTGAACGGTTAATGTACGAGACATTCTATCGAAGATAAGCCCTTGGCTTAGGCTTACGAAGAGTTTAATTGAGGCATTGAGTTGAGACTAAGGGAATGACCTTAATAGATTGAGGATGTTACTGAGCTTTAGTCCATGACCATATTTATAGTAGAGGATTTGAGAGTACTACCTGCGTGGTGAAAGTGAGATTGATGTGGAGGCACTGTGGTGCAATGCCGATTGAGGAATCAAATTATCACCTTTGGTCAGCAAATTTGGATGATTCGTCGATTTCCGTTGCTATTGGAAGGATTGTTGCCGCGGATGTTGGTTGTAGAGCCGTTTGTGCCAAGCAATTTGGAATCGTAGCCATGTGGAGATTACACCATACTTAATTATGGAATAGAGTGGCACCCAGTTGTGCAATCTCGTGACGGGATTTGATTTTGAGTTGTGAGATCATCGTTGGGATTGAGTTGACGATTAGATATTGCATCGCCTCTCTTTGGTGATCGACATCATGTGAGTACTCCGGTGGAGTTTTGATGAATTGGGCGACGGGTGTAACCCCCGGATTCTTCCTATGGACAGCGTCGTTGAATCCGCCTCAGAAGGATATATGATAGAATTCTATATTTAAGAGTAAAGTGAAGTAGAGCTAGGCTTTGCCCTCAACCTGGATGAGGAAGTGAGAGCTGAAATTTAGCCTTTGGGAGCACTTGGTTTTGTGAGGACCAACTGATGGGCTTGTCGAACAAGCACGGATTTGAGATGGAACTTCCCGGTGAAGACTTGAGTTTGAGGAGCTTTTGTGGGTTTGGCTTGCAATACGCCAAATCCTTGGAGTCGCGAGATTTTTGTTGTGTTGTACCTTGGAGCAATCCGACATGCTTGAGACCTTCATGGTCTCGTTGGTACCCTGTTGGAGCGTCCCTTCCATCCTCTTCGGATGGGTCTGTTCCGTGGTTGACCCACAGTTTCGCTGACGAAATTCCTTTTTAGGAGGAGAGAATGTAACACACTGGACCTTTGTAAATTGCGGGGTTCGAGTGTTTGATCAGTATTTCGAGCTTTTCCATATTTTCTGGAGGGTCGTTGACAGTGTTCCGACCTATGGCTCGCATTCCGAGAATTGAGGTTTAAAACTTTGCACCAAAATCCAAAAAGACGGATTTTTGGTCTACTCTCGGGTTTGCCTCAGCAGGGCTGTATACCGGTACAGCCTTGATGGTTGTACCGGAACAGGTTTCGTATTGGTACACCTTGATGGTTGTACCGGTACAAATGCGATTTTCTACAAACCCGAGGCTCGGGTTTGTGTGTTCGGGGGATTTGTACCGGTACACTTTCCCGTGTACCGGTACACTTTGCCAGACTGCAAACTGGCAGTTTTTCGGGAGTGTTATTGCATTATTGCTTCTCTACTTATATCCCCACGCCCCCTAGGGCTTTTCCTGAGCTGGGAACACAGGAGATTGAGGTAGGAGAGCTTCTTACTTCCTCTCTATGGATTTTATCTCCATTTCTCTTAGATTTTCGTGGTTTAACTCCTCTCTTTTCTTCTTGGTGCAATTCCACCATTGTTGAAGGCTTGGAGCTTGAAAAGGAGCTTGTTTGAGAGGAAATCTTCAACCCTAGTTGGTTTGGAGTCTAGTTTGGGGCTTCTTAAGAGGTTAGAAACTTGTTTCCTCCTTTTTATCCATGATTTAGTAGATTTCTTGAGATGAAACCCTAGAAATGAAAATTTAGAGTTATATTGGAGATTTTTGGATTAGAAGTTTTTGGATCTCAATTGGTTGAGTTAGAACCTTTGTTTAGGTTGGAATCGGAGAGATCTTACTCTCATTTGGAATTTAAAAAGGGGTTTTTACACTATAGGTGAGTTTTGGCCCATTTGTTGAGTTAGTTAATGTTTAACTATTGGATTGCTCGTAACGTTCGTTTAACTCTCCTTTTATTACCTTTAAGGTGCTAGGAGAATAGCCGGCAACTTCGTTCGGCGAAACGAAAGAGTTCGAAGTGTTTACGGTGGGTTTGAACTCACCGAAATGGGTGAACTCCCGCTAAACCTCCTTTTGGTTTTTAGATTTAATTAAACACTTTTTCATGCTCAAAATGACATGCTAGGATTTATGAGAATACATTACATACATGCTATGTAAAGTTTAGTGATGCTCTATGTGGTAGAGGCTTTTATGTGAACTTGTGCATGAATTAGCTCTAGTGGGTGAATTCTCTTTTATGCAACCTAGAAGACATGTTAGAGCATGATTGACGGTGTGACCTTTGAGGGATTTCGACTTATGGGTTTAGTAAAGTGATCATCTTACATGTTAAACGAGATATTTGTGTAGACAAGAAAATAGGGCTTTGTGACCTAGTAATTAACAAGGTGTTGACCTTGAGATTGGTAGCATATCTACATGACTTGGACAGGTGCATGAATGAGACTTAGCAAATATTTGCATGATATTACCCTCTTGTTGTAGACAAGTAGTTGTGACATGGTGACATAGTACATGTAAGATCTATAAGAAACCAAGTTGGGACATTCATTCTAGTTGAATAATTGCACGTGGCATTAATTGAATGGAATTACTACATGATAGCTTATTGCTCCATATAGTGGAGGTCTTGTTGATAATGTAAATGCATGATATGCATCATGGACATTGTTGTATCAACGCATATGGCATAAGAAATTGACTATCTTAGCTATAGTGCAATAGACTAAGGGTGAACTTTCATTGAGACTTGAACAATAGTGAACTATCCTAGATAGAATAATGACATGTGTCATGTGAATATGAACTAGAGACTTTTACTTGACATAGTAAATATAAATGTCATGTAGTGACATTCGAGTTAGTAAATGATAACCTTGACACTTGATACTATATTGGGACCTTTGGGGTCGTGCTACATATTCCATGTTTTAGACATGATGATCGAGAGTTAGATACTTTTGATCATGCTTGTTTGCCATTGTGCTCATTCGCACATGCTTGTGAGGGTCGCTCCCAACAAGCCGGCACTCCGGAGATAGCCTACGCGACACAAGCTCGCCCGTGCGGGATTGGGCTCCAAAATGGGATGCCGTGGGGAAGGCTCATTCCTAGAGTGGGGATGTTGACTACCACGGGGCCATTTTTGGCACAGCACAAGTCGGACTACACACGTGTAGATCCATGATGAGAATTGAATTATGATAACAAAAGTGTAATGAGAAAACTACTACTAGAAAGTGCATCCTAGTTGGGTTTGTAGACATGTATGATAGTGCATAATGTGAACTTATGTTAGTCCTTTTTGGCATTGACATTCTAGGGGTAGTATATTACACCTTTGTGGATTGGCATATTGTATGGTTAGAATAGTAATGAAAAGTATCATCTTTCATTGTATCATTAGGAACATCGTGAACATGCATGGAAATTAGCATACAATTGAATATGCTTGTAAACTGGCATTGACATCTAGTTGATCATTGACAATAGAACTTCATATACATGATAATTGATTGATTTTAGTAGAAGCATGACTTTGATGGATACTTGTTTATATACCTGCCTTTCATATCTGCTTATTAATTTACCTTTATAGCATGCTTATGTTAGCCTAGTGGAGCATTTCGTTGAGATCAATAGTTGCCCACTAGGAACTATTTTTGATAGTTCTCACACCCTCTATTTCTGTTGTTGTTTTCAGAGCAATCCGCATCGGGAGTGGCTAGAGATTGAGGCAAGGGGTTAGCGGCTAGCTAGAGCCCTACGGAGTTATTTTAGTTGGACCCGATGTTATCTTTTCTTTTTGTACCTTGAGAAAAGATGTATTATGTATTTGTTTCGAGCTTTATGTTAGATTCTGGATTTAGTTGTATACTTTTGTATCTGTATTGTGGATCTCTTTATGATAGAACTTTAGTGATTTTATTATACTCGCTCTGATAGCCTTATTAGGACTTCTATATTCATTTCTTGTTTAGTAGACGCTTTGTGTGCATTGTGTTTTTGGGTGTACACGATGGGTCTGTGCACACGCCGGCGTGCTTCTGCTAGGCCCGGGGGGTGACATAGTCACACTATGCCACCCGACTCGGTCTTGAGTCAATCAACTGCGGATAATCAGCGCTCTGTCCGGCTCGAGGTGAAGGAACTCCTGCATGCACCTCAGCCAACCACAGCCTACCGCGCTCCATGACTTAGCCACCTCGCGGCGAAATCGTCGCACACGCCACGACAATGGCTCAAGTCACTCGGCGGTATAATCCACAAATCGGCATAACCATCCGGCAGCGAAATCGTCGCACACGCCACGTCAATGGTTTAGCCCCGGGCGGCTAAATCGTCGCACACGCCCCACGTCCCTCTCGTTGTGATTCATAAGTTCTGGAATTCCGGAATCCATTTCACATAACTCAAGGGTTGGTCTTAACCCATTAGTATCGACCTATCTAGGTCCAATGTCCTTTCCATCCTAGGTCCAATTGACTCTAGGTTCATTGCTCTTATCACATAACCTAGGTTTGCTTGACTGTAGGTTTATTTCTCAACCTATGTTCTTTAACACTAGATTCAATGTCACTCTTGACCAACCTTTGTTTATTAACACTAGGTTCAATGTCATTCATGTCCAACCTATGTTTATTAACACTAGGTTCGATGCTACTCGATCTATTTGACGTCCTAGTTGTCCGTACCTAGAAATCATACTTGTTGAGTTCTTTATCAACTTAGAGTTATCGACCCAATGTTACTTTCATATGAATCTAGCATATTCCATAATTTGCCAACATGCATTTTATCTAGCAATCTTATCTTATATGATTATGCATTTCATCTAGCATAAATTACAACATGCACCTCTCAACTAGCATCCTCTACGCATGTCATTATACATTCCAACTAGCACGTTCTTATAATGTTTAAATGCATAGGTCATTTCTCTTATGCTCTCAAACTTGCATCATTTGCATTATATCATCATGCAATCCTTGGTAGCCTAACATAGCATTCAACTCATGCATTCATATATTTTATCGCTAGCTACCATTATATGCATCAATATGAAACCATATTTTTTTCGACATGATGGCGACCTTGTCGCTTCGGTGAGAACAACCCACCTCAAATCGCTTTCCGATTGCTTGTAGTCACTTGCAATCGGCCTCCCGCGGCACCCGTGACCTGGTTCGGCACGAACTTGCGCGGACCACCCAAACGGCCACCAATCCACGATCTGAAAATTGAAGGTCTATAACTTAATGCTAAGATGCTCCGGATTCGTTCTCGTGATTTTTGGACGTCGCCTCGGCCCTCCAGGCGGAAACGAAGCCAAAATGTCCGTTTCTTTAATATCTTCACGTAGGCTCGACCAATCGCCGAACCAACTTTGCAAACGCATCGGAAATACCTTCAATTAGGTTTACAAAGGGTCAATTTACATTTAAACCCATTTACGACAAAAGCTCCAATTTGCGTGCCCTAACAATGCCATTTAGCATCGTATGCTAGATTGCTAAGCTAAACAAGCTTAGAATCATCTAGAAACTCTTTTAGAACTATTTCTAGGTCATTCAAATCATTCCTAGGACATCTAACACAAACCTTTGAATTTCACCATGAGAGCTCTTGAAGCAACCATGGATTTCATGGAGTTCAAGCCTCTAGAGAGTTTCTAATCTTGCAAGAAATCCAAAACACTAAATCTTAGGGTATAAATCCAAACCCTAGAAGTATTCTTGCAAAACAACTCACCTTAGCCCAAAGCAATCCCAAGTCCACCTTGTAGGAGAGCTTCTAGGTCCTCTAATCCTCCAAAATCACCTCTAAAACTCCTCCAACCCACCACCTCTAGCCTTGGTGGAGAGCCTCAAGAGAGAGAGAGAGGGAGAGAAAATGAGAGAGAAGAGTAGGGTTTCTATTTTGCTGTGAAGGGGAGAGGGTTTGGTTATTTTATAGTGTGTAACAATAGCCACAAAACCCCCCAACCCTCCAAAATTGTAGCAGATTATTTCTGTGCTGTCAGCCCAAAGTGTACCGGTACACTTGGGGTGTAACCGGTAACACGATCACGCAGAGACAACCCAAGAGCTGCTATTCGGGTTTTACCAAAGTGTACCGGTACACACCAGAGGTGTTACCGGTAACACACTCACGCAGAGGCAAACCCGAGAGCAATATCCTCTCGGTCTGCGATGGTTGTACCGGTACAGCATCAATGTTGTACCGGTACACTTTTCGCAAATTGCTGTTTTAGCTCCTTTTCGGCTCTATTTCGCGCCGATCGATGCTAAAACCTTTCTAACATCTTTTAAACTCATTTTTAACCCTTCCAATCTTATTGGAATGTTAAATAGAACTTGTCTAACCATTTCTTTTGCACGCTTTAGTCAATTTGACTAAAGTCCGCAATAGCTTACCAAGGTTTCAATATGTTACATTCTCCATCCCTTCAAAGAATTTTATTCGCGAAATTCAAACTACACCTCAACATCAGATTACCGAGCTATTGAGGGTACCAATACACTTTCTCACTCTTTGGAACTATCCAAGAGTCCTATCCCAAAGGGCACGATACTGTAAGGACTAAGATTTTTGACAGTGCTACTAAACTCTCTGTTGATGATGTTTATGTGTGTAATTTAATTACATAAGCACTCGTCAAGTTTCGGGCGAAAATGAGCTAAAATGGAGAAGATACGCGACTTTCAGTTTTCACTTAAGTGAATAGTAACTCCGGTTTTCCGGGCCGCCGAGGCCGCCGCGTGCCGCTGCCACCCCCAGCCGCCACTGCCACGGCCGCCCCCACGGACCCAGCCCCGAGTGGAGTGAGCTCCGGACCGGCCGAGTCCCACCACGACCCATGTTGGAGCCGGTTCCACCTCCCTCTCCCTCCTTACAACCTCGAAAAGGCCACCGGCCCCAACGAGCGGCCGCCGTCCCCACGCTCGTGCTGCTCCCGTCACTACGAGACTCCAGCCGACCTCGATTGACCCCATCGTTCCACCGATCCAGATCCCAAAGGTACGTACTTTGGGATCCATGTGATATATATGGTTTCCAATGTAACGTGGTTTCAGGAGGCTTTATCTTTTAAACGTTGTCTCTGGAAGTGTCGCGGTCATTTAGCGCACATGCGTGGAGGTGCAAGCTGGAGCACGCTAAGCCATGTATTTTACAGCGTTGAAAACGCTTTAATGGCCAAACGGTAGTGGCTGGAGAGGAGCTAGTTGCGCGCTAGAGGCGTCTAGGCAGGCAGTCTAAACGCTTGCCTAACGTGGTCACGCTAGTCGTGGAGCCTCTGTTGTTTCGATGTGAAAGCTAAGTAAAGCTAGCTGGTGCCTAAGTGTTGGTTTAGGTTGGAAGAAGGTTTTCTTCCTTTGTGTGTGTGTTTATGTATATTTTGTACATAAAAACCTAAAAGAGCTTTAAGCACGCAGTTTGAGTTTTAGGTAGTCGCGGTGATCAAGGTCTTGTCGACTTGGCCAGCTTTGCTCGATAACCTGACTATACTTGCCTCAGGCTATGCGTGGTCTTCGGTTGAGATGAGGCACCGAAGGNTTTCAAACTAAAAGGGGACCCCGGGGCGTGACAGATACCAATTCATGCAACCTTGCAAGGCACATCTCGCAAAGTGCATTACGATCCCACAAGTCTCGGTGGTAGCGTAAGTCGACACTCGACAGCTCTACACGCTCCAACACTACTCACCACTTGGCATGCAAGAACTCTTTCTTGCATTAACCTCCCCATCATGGAATATACTCCGATTCGATCACCGGCATTGCATAGAAGCAATATCATAGGTGCATTGACCAATCGCGAGTGCTCCAATCCCAATTGGACTGTTGCTGTACTACGAGATGGCACACTCAGACACCTCTCCAATTTCAATCCTCAAAAGAGCATTATTCTCAATTCCACGTGGCTATCCATTTTTCAAGTGTCTCCTAGAGACCACTTTACTTTCTCTTTCGATTGCCAAGGCCATCATTGATCCGTTATCGCAACAAACTCACACGAATACTCCGTTCGTGAATCCAAGCCAAACTCATCAACAGAGTTACCGGCCAAATCGATTACCTCTGTTTCCACAGGCGAACCCACAGTCACCAATCCTACATAGGCCTACCACTTAAACCTGTCTCAACGACGCACAACATCTCTTACTCACCGGCGTAGACCCAATTTTCATCGGGCGAAATTCTTACTTGGGAATTTGCACGCAGTACAACCAGGAGCAACCAGGACCTCAAACCAAGTCACGTCCTCGGGTTGGGTCACACACACTCGGTGTATCCTCGATCTCATGATCCAATAGTTGGCATTCCACGCACCCGGGTCTAAGCTCGGACTACCGTCCTGACCAAAACTCTGCCCTACTCGTAGGTACCGGGCCGCTGTCACTCACAGCTGACTGCGCTTGCCCAAAGGGCCCAGGCTCCACAGTCCACAAGTGGTCCAGGCACGGGTCGTCTCTAAGCACTACCCGCCGTCGTCGTCCTACACGACATACTCTATCGAGTCACGTACCACTACCGGCTCCTAAGTACCTAGTGCGAGCCATCAGCCCCACGAGTGATCCCTGACCCGCTTCACACTTGGCAAGGCTGAAGTGCTACTGCCAACACACTCCCGGTTGAGTCAATACCGCACACCACGAGTACCTATACTTGAGCGCTCTACACGCCTCTATAGCATTCCAACTATGTCAAGCATTAGGCAACCTTCCCTATGCAACTGGCCACACGAGCACGACTCACCCACCCCAATTAGAGGTACTACTAAGCCAATGTGCCCGGATTCGGCAACTAATCAGCTACTCTCTCAACAATGTTTCTAATCTCACTGCTCGATCTACCGAACTATATCCGACACACTCGAACTATTCGAGTATTCTCCATGTCACGACGCAACTTTCGCAATCCAATACTCATTGCCTTGAGAGTCGCTTCACCGTTTCATCCCTATCACGAGCCCCACTTCTTGTCCGAGAACCATTACTAGCCATTTGCTAGTGCCACTCGGCTCTCTACCTGCTCCAGCAGGCGCCACACTATCACAATGCAAGCATGCCCGGGTATCTACCTACCCGTCCAATGGGTCCCTACTATGCAATGTACAACCAGTTCCAACTGACCATTTAACTAATGCATGCTATGCAACAACTTGATATCATGTAGCAGTATGTACTTGCTTTAACTACTCATACCTGCCATGACGTCGTCAGCTGCGGTAGGTTCCACCGCTCAGGTCGCGTATCCATGGCCACTTGGCGCTCGCCACGAACTCTCCTGTTGCACCGTCCTCAACTGCCGCTCTCCCGACCATGCCGCAGGTGGCACACCTGTAGGCTGTCCCAGAGATGAATAGGCCGTCGTGAGCATCAAGGCCCGGCCGTCACCTTGCGGACATTCGTCCCGCGAATGACCCGGCAGCCCACACTTGAAGCACTTGCCCTCACGCTGCTCACACTGCTGTGGGTAATAAGGGCCTCCACAGATAATACATCTCGCCGAGGACCGAATGTGGTATATCCCCGGAGCTCGGGATCGCGAGCGCAAACTCATCGAAGTCCGCTGGAAACTTGACCGACCACCGGATCCACTCGTTGGTTGTCCTTTTCATTTTTCCTTGTAATAAGACTCGCGCTCCTCCTGTGTAAATGCGTTGCCTTGTTCTATCCACAGGGCTCGATCCAAGACTTCAGCAAAGGTCTGTAACTTAAGTACAAGCACAGCCTTATAAAGGTCTGGTCGAAGTCCATGCACAAAGCAGTTGGCCTTATCCTTGTTATCCCGTACCACGTTCAGGATACAATGCACGATACGAGAGAACTCCCGCTCGTATTGCCTGACTGAGCGGTCTCCTTGCCGCAGCTTCCGGAACCTCTCCTAAAGCTTCCTTTTCTCACTGTCGGGAAAGTAAGCAGAGAATAGCATTCCCCGAAACTCCTCCCAAGTCATAGGAGGGAGACTAGGCGATCGATACCGCCTGACGCCTTTCCACCACACCTTCGCCGACTGTTTCAAGTAGTGCACGGCTATGTGTACCTTATCCCGCTCCACCGTGTATAGATCATCGAAGAGTGTTTCCAGGGAATCAATCCACATGTCCATGATCCACGGATCTGCATCCTCTTCATCAAAAGTAGGTGGATCAAATTTCTTGAAAGCCATGAGGGCTGCTCGCCTCCACCTCTGAACTAACAGGAGTCGGATCACATGACCCCGACGGAAACGTCTCCGCCGTGACTCCCGGCCGTCCTCGATGAGCTGCAGCTGGTGCAGCCACCAGTTGATCCGCCGTCTCTTGGAGTCTTTTCATTCGCTCCTCCTGGCGCATAACAGCCTCCTGCTGCCGCTGCACGACATTGGCTTGTTGCCTCATCACTCCCACGAGTGTGGCCAACTGATCACGAAGCTCTGAGTCTCCGCTCACGTCGGTTCGCTCAGGGACACCACTTGTCCCTTCCCGCGCCGATCTAGATGAAGAACGCCTATGCGGTGCCATCGTTTTCTGAAACACGACAACTCGATTAGTTCTCGACCATCCTGGGTCGAATATGAGACCACTAACACCGGCTCAAAAGCCAATCAGGCGAAAGTCACGCAAGAGCGTCTATTCTCATCACTAAGTTTCATGTTGTCGTACGCCAACTTGAACATCCTCGTCTGAGAATAAACCACACCTCGAGTCTACCTCTAATATCCGTCTTAGAGGTTTACCACATAACCCAATCCATTATCCTTTCGCCACAAGTCACAAGTGCTCGTCTCCCACGAGCCTTATTCTCCTATGGTTTATACTATCCTAGGGTCTCCTAGGTCCATCTAAACCATGTTCCCATTCTCTACTTTATGCTCTTATACCATCTTATCAGTCACGCCCGTGCCCGCCTATTTGGTCGGATTCCGGCACGCCGACAGACCGCTGAACGGACAGAGTTTTCCTTGTATGTCCTAGGCGTCGCAATCAATACAATGTACGAGGTTCCAACCAGGAACACATTTCAATCAAAGATTACATAAGGAAATATCAAAAACATAAAACTACTTGCTATTACAAGCATTCACACTAGATACATTCTTTCATCAAAATTTTCTTTTACATTCAAATTCCAAATTACAATCTAGATATTACAATTTATTACAACTTTAATTCATTGTCTTTTAACCCCTAAGCTAGACCACCTCGGGGTACTGCTATGTCTAGTCTCTGGGGTAGGGTGCTATCTACGGAGCTACTCCTTTGTCTCGTGCCGCCGCGCCGCTCACGAGTGAACCTGTACCCCCAAAATCAACACGGGGGTGATAACTATTGTCCATAGTTCCCAGTAGGTATGGCCACCCAAGGGAAAAGCTCGACCCACCAGGTCCAAGGAGGCACTGCAACATGTTAGTCCAACAGATATCTATGTAATTACCGAAATACATGTTATGCCTCACAATATGCAATATGAAGTTCATGCAACTATGCAAGTAGATTAAATGATTTAACTCTCTATCATTTGCCGTTCTTTATTGTTAGCTATTCTTTACTACTTACAATTCTTTCTTATTAGCCACTATTTATTCTTAGCCAATCTTTATTTTTTACTAAAGGTACTCACTCCTTAGCCATATTATGCTCATTTGCCATTCTTTCCTAAGGTTACTTTTACCTTAGTCACACTATGCCACCCGACTCGGTCTTGAGTCAATCAACTGCAGATAATCCACGCTCTGTCCGGCTCGAGGTGAAGGAACTCTCGCATTCACCTCAGCCAACCATAGCCTACCGCACTCCATGACTTAGGCACCCAGCGGCGAAATCGTCGCATACGCCACGACAATGGCTCAAGTCACCTGGCGGTATAATCCACAAATCGGCATAACCATCCGGCGGCGAAATTGTTGCACACGCCACGTCAATGGTTTAGCCCCGGGCGGCGAAATCGTCGCACACGCCCCACGCCCCTCTCGGTGTGATTCATAAGTTCTGGGATTCCGAAATCCATTTCACATAACTCAAGGGTTGGTCTTAACCCATTAGTATCGACCTATCTAGGTCCAATGTCCTTTCCATCCTAGGTCCAATTGACTCTAGGTTCATTGCCCTTATCACATAACCTAGGTTTGCTTGACTGTAGGTTCATTTCTCAACCTATGTTCTTTAATACTAGGTTCAATGCCACTCTTGACCAACCTATGTTTATTAACACTAGGTTCAATGTCATTCATGTCCAACCTATGTTTATTAACACTAGATTCGATGCCACTCGATCTATTTGACGTCCTAGTTGTCCGTACCTAGGAATCATACTTGTTGAGTTCTTTATCAACTTAGAGTGATCGACCCAATGTTACTTTCAAATGAATCTAGCATATTCCATAATTTGCCAACATGCATTTTATCTAGCAATCTTATCTTATATGATTATGCGTTTCATCTAGCATAAATTACAACATGCACCTCCCAATTAGCATCCTCTACACATGCCATTATGCATTCCAACTAGCACGTTCTTATAATGTTTACATGCATAGGTCATTCTCTTATGCTCTCAAACTAGTATCATTTGCATTATATCATCATGCAATCTTTGGTAGCCTAACATAGCATTCAACTCATGCATTCATATATTTTACCGCTAGCTACCATTATATGTATCAACATGAAACCATATTTTCTTCGACATGAAGGCTACCTAGTTGCTTCAGTGAGCACAACCCACCTCAAATCGCTTTCCGATTGCTTGTAGTCACTTGTAATCGGCCTCCCGCGGCACACGTGACCCGGTTCGGCACGAACTTGCGCGCGACCACCCAAACGGCCACCAATCCACGATCCAGAAATTGAAGGTCTATAACTTGATGCTAGGATGCTCCGGATCCGTTCTTGTGATTTTTGGACGTCGCCTCGGCCCTCCAGGCGGAAACGAAGCCAAAACGTCCGTTTCTTCAATATCTTCACGTAGGCTCGACGAATCACCGAACCGACTTCGCCAACGAGTCGAAAATACCTTCAATTAGGTTTACAAAGGGTCAATTTATATTTAAATCCATCTACGACAAAAGTCCCAATTTGAGTGCCCTAATAATGCCATTTAGCATCGTATGCTAGATTGATCTCCTTGCTAAGCCATTTAGCATCGTATGCTAGATTGATCTCCTTGCTAAGCTAAAACAAGCTTAGAATCATCTAGAAACTCTTTTAGAACTATTTCTAGGTCATTCAAATCATTCCTAGGGCATCTTACACAAACCCTAGAATTTCACCATGAGAGCTCTTGAAGCAACCATGGATTTCATGGAATTCAAGCCTCTAGAGAGTTTCTAATCTTGCAAGAAGTCCAAAACACTAAATCTTAGGGTATAAATCCAAACCCTAGAAGTATTCTTGCAAAACAACTCACCTTAGCCCAAAGCAATCCCAAGTCCACCTTGTAGGAAAGCTTCTAGGTCCTCTATCCAAAATCACCTCTAAAACTCCTCCAACCTACCACCTCTAGCCTTGGTGGAGAGCCTCTAGAGAGAGAGGGAAAGAAAATGAGAGAGGAGAGGAGGGTTTCTATTTTGCTGTGAAGGGGAGAGGATTCGGTTATTTTATAGTGTGTACCAATAGCCACAAAACCCCCCAACCCTCCAAAATTGCAGCAGACTATTTCTGTGCTGTCAGCCCAAAGTGTACCGGTACACTTTAGGGTGTAACCGATAACACGATCATGCAGAGGCAACCCGAGAGCTGCTGTTCGGGTTTTACCAAAGTGTACCGGTACACACCAGAGGTGTTACCGGTAACACACTAACGCAGAGGCAAACCCGAGAGCAATCTGCTCTCGGTCTGCGATGGTTGTACCGGTACAACATCAATGTTGTACCGGTACACTTTGCCCAAATTGCTGTTTTAGCTCCTTTTCGGCTCTATTTCGCGGCCGATCGATGCTAAAACCTTTCTAACCTCTTTTAAACTCATTTTTAACCATTCCAACCTTATTGGAATGTTAAATAGAACTTGTCTAACCATTTTTTTTTACATGCTTTAGTCAATTTGACTAAAGTTCGAAATAACTTACCGAGATTTCGATATATTACACAAGCTGTAATTTCCCTTTACAATTCAATCCTCTGGTCTGGATACCGGTACTCCCCTGCATTGGTACCGGAACCCAGTGCAATCCCTGCACCTGGGCAGCAGCATGGTTCCGAGGTCCAATTCTCGCGCCTAACTTGTGCCAAATACCTCTAAACACTTTTAAATACCTTCTAACTCCTAAATTCACTACTAACTATCCCCAAGCCTCCAAAATGATTCGGGGATACCACAATTTACAATAATACCTCACTTTACTCAGCTAGATCAAAGTTAACCTTATAATCCGGAGATTCTCTTTCGAGTTCGTTTCGCGTCCGATTTGCGCTGAAACACTCAAATACCTCCAGTAATCTTTCCCACACCTCCAGAAATATTCGGAAAAGATACACATCCAGCTCAAGCTTCACTTTGATTCCCCAGATCAAAGTTAGCATTGCAACTCGAAATTTCGGGATATTACATTAATGATGTAAAAACTAATTTTATCAATTATAAAATTTGATTTTAAGAACATTATATCCTAAATTTTATTAAATAGTGTCAATCATTAAATTGATTGCTTCATCATAAAAATGAATTTGTAGCATGAAGACCTTTAACAACTCTCACTACAACAGAATTAGATTATAGGGACACATGTTTAGGACACTTCTGGGTAAGTGTCCCATTTATGCTAAAACTTAATTTTACTAATGCCTAAATATAAGCCTAATCCAATAAAAAACAAAAGATTACTCTACTCAATCCACCACACCCAGTCTATTTGGCCCGATTACAAACAGAAAAGAAAAAAAAAAAGAAAAATCAATTACCATCTTTTTTTCTCTCTTCACTCAATCCAATTAAATTCTTGACGAAGAGCCTTTCCTGTCGTCCTCCTCCGCCACCGCAGCCAACGAGATAGAGTTTCGGCGGTTGCTAAATGCTTAAATAAGTGTTGGTAAATTAGCAGCACTCTTTTAGGTTATAGCGACACTCTTTAACTGTCACTATATACCTAGCGACCCCACATATAGCAACATTTTTTAAAAGTGTCGGTAATTTTAGCTAGCAGCACTTTTTTGACATGTACCTACATTAAAAGTGTCGCTATACACCGTTTTTGTTGTAGTGTCTATTGGCAAAATTCATTGGTTTTAGATGACAAATCACTTTTATTTATATATATGAAGAGGCATGATGATCCTTAACTACTACTAATTTTGGGTTAATTGCATACAGCTCCCTGTAAACATAGTGAATAACAAATATATCTCTACAAAGTTTAATTTTTAATTCTTATCCCTTCAAAAGCCCAGTGATATTCATATTTGTTCTTTTGGTTTGTTACCGTTAAAGAACTACTTAGTTTTTTAACAGCTGATAAGTAAAATGTCAATTTTTCCATCACAAATATGTCCATCCAAAAACTCTAACTGCTATAATCATGTAGAAATGTCCCTCCAAAAAAATTTCAATGGTCATCGTCTTCCTCATCTTTTTCCTTTTTAAAATCCAACCCAATATGCACCATTGTTGCAACCTGTTCTCTCACTCTTTCTCTCCTAAACCTTTTTCTCTTGAGCAAAATAAAAAAAAAATCATGGAGAAAATTGAATGGAAAAGCAACACGCGTTTGACATGAGCGAAGTAAGACGTGTTGTGGATGAATGTGGATGGAGAGATTCTATTTACGGGTTCGAAACTAACATGAAGGAGAGAGAGGACGAGGAAGAGGAAAAAAAAGAAGAAGAAGAGTTTTCATTGCTAGGGTTTTGATTGATAGAAGAAGGTATAATACAAGAGAGGTTAAAATGTCAATTTACCTAATTGACTAATCAAGGTTACGTATTTTATCTATAATTAACTAAAATTTTCTAACGAATCCTAACGGCAGAGGTATATTTGAAAACATTAGGACTTTTGTAGGTATATAATATAAGAAAGTCGAACTTTATAGGAATATTTTTATAATTTTCTATAATTACAGAGAGTTGTCTACAATTAACCTACTAATTTTTTATGAATGGACCATGATTATTGTCTTTTGAGTTGAACACAAAATTCATAATCATTACCATATACATTATAACAATATTGTACTGTTTTTCTTATTTTGTCATATTTGTGGAAGAGTTTTGTGGGACTAGACATTGACGATCGAAAATTTTGTTCATAAATATGGATAGTAGGGCAAGGGTGAACTTGATTGAAATCCAAGAAAAATGGAGAAGAAATACTCGGTGAACAAGGGCACAAGTGCCAAATCACTTTTGAAAAAATGCACTACGTGTGCCTCCATATCTCAAATCCTCTCTATATATTAATATATATATGTATCAAAGCTATCTCTGAGCTCGATCTCTAGTCTATATTTATTATTCTTATGCATAGTAATTATGTTTATGTTATCAATTTACTGATTATAGTAAATCCTACTTGTGCTCTTTGATATAATTTTTAATTTCTTCTTGTAACTATAATTATTTTATGTCACAATGTAGATGTTCCACAAAATGTATTACTCCAAGGTTTTAGCCGGCCTTCGCAAATTCCTAAGCTCTTCTTTTGCTCGCTTATGGATTATGTTCTTTCCTGAAACTCTATAAAAGGGAGGCAATATTAGAGCATGCAACACAACATATTAAGTAAGGAGCTTCATATTATTGCTAGAGGATCAAGGAAATTAATAAAGAAAAATGGCCAAGGCAAGACAAACTATTCTGCCCAATATGGCTCTCATTCTCTCTCTTCTTCTTGTTGCCAACATGGTTGATGGAAGGTCATTGACTAGTAAGTTCAATTCTACCCTTTCTATTTCGACAAAAAAGCTTAAAATGAAGGATTGTATGTGTACTATTCTAATCTATCCCTGACTAAAATAGAATGTTGAAGCACAAAATTAATGAGAAATATATACTAGTTAAACTCATGCTTAGAAAAAATATTATTAATTCTGACAAAATTGTGAGCTAAATTTAACTTTTTACTATCTTTAGATAATTAAAGTATATATGTGCTAGTCTTTAATTAGTAGGTTAAGCTTTTAATAATTTTTTTTTAAAATTAATTACATAGTATATATCTACACATAGTATATATCTAATTATGTGAGTTCAAATCATTTTGAACTACTATTCTTTTTAAATTTATTTTCATTTCATTTAATTCAAACCCTTGCAGTTGGCTTGTCCTCAAAATCTGTCCACATATGAGATGGAGTATTAAGAATACTTAACTTTATTTTTTGTTCTTTCGAAAAGATAAAAGTTATCATTCTTTAGCTAGTATCTTAACCATTTATAAATGATTGCTACACACTTTCTTGGCGATAGAAACTAGCTTGGGATGATGACATTTTTCTTAGAACATATTATACTATTAAGTTGAAAATTTTCATTTATACACTAAACGTTTATAGTTGTACCGGTATATCTCAAACGATCGAACGTACGTATGTATCAATTATCTATAGTAATATATGAAACCACAATTCTATTTTGCCATGTGGCGGAGCAAACGATCGAACGTACGTATGTATCAATTATCTATAGTAATATATGAAACCACAATTCTATTTTGCCATGTGGCGGAGCAAACGATCGAACGTACGTATGTATCAATTATCTATAGTAATATATGAAACCACAATTCTATTTTGCCATGTGGCGGAGCAAACGATCGAACGTACGTATGTATCAATTATCTATAGTAATATATGAAACCACAATTCTATTTTGCCATGTGGCGGAGCAAACGATCGAACGTACGTATGTATCAATTATCTATAGTAATATATGAAACCACAATTCTATTTTGCCATGTGGCGGAGCAAACGATCGAACGTACGTATGTATCAATTATCTATAGTAATATATGAAACCACAATTCTATTTTGCCATGTGGCGGAGCAAACGATCGAACGTACGTATGTATCAATTATCTATAGTAATATATGAAACCACAATTCTATTTTGCCATGTGGCGGAGCAAACGATCGAACGTACGTATGTATCAATTATCTATAGTAATATATGAAACCACAATTCTATTTTGCCATGTGGCGGAGCAAACGATCGAACGTACGTATGTATCAATTATCTATAGTAATATATGAAACCACAATTCTATTNAATTTAGTTGCGAGAATTACATGAAAAATATTTACTAAATCTATAAAGGCAAACGATGCATTCAAATTTTTAAGTCAAAATTTTCTTGACTGACTGGAGTCTAACATATAGAAAAGTTGGATAATTTCATAATATTCATTCCTCAAGTAAAATTACTAATTGAACAAAATCAATCGATGCTAAACTTTGTCGCATGGAATAAAATTAAAATATAAAAAAGATAAATTACACATTTTATCCCAAATTATAAGATGCGTGATATTTTAGTCCTCCAATTTTAATGCATTATATTTTTTTGCTCAAACTATGAGGCACATGATGTTTTAGTCCTCAAATTAATTTTAATCAGTCGTAATTTTTTGTTCGAACTATGAGCCGTATGACGTTTTAATCCTCCACTTTAACTGCTACTATAAATACAATTTTATTATTCTTATAAATTTTTTCTTATGCTTTTTTCATCCTCATATTTTTTACTCTTTCTCTTATCGTTTCTTTTTTCTTTAGTTCTATTTATTATTTGTTTCTACAGAATCGACCCGCCACAACGCGCGGGTACCTTCCCTAGTAATTAGCACTATATATAAGGTTGAGTCAAACTATGGTGCTTTAGGAAGCACAAGTCATATTGTGCTTCTAATTTTTTAACCCTTAGATCAACTCCTTTGATTATTTTTAATTCTTGGAGGGATCACTAAACCCTAGGAGGGACCACTCTCATGATCTTATTATAATCCTATAAATTTTGATCCAAGGGTCAAAAAGTCAAAAAGATCAATTCTTTTATGCTTCCGAAAGTATAGTAGGCCATAAATCCCGCCAAAAGTTATTGCATGACTAATTTGGTTAATTACTATTAAAATTGAAAATATTTTATCTTGGACATCTAAAGTAGAAATAAATAGGTCTAAAACATGATATGTTAATATTTCTAGTTTGAACAATATCTGTATTTAAGTTATTTTTTGACATAAATAGGATAAAGTTTTTTTTTTACACTCAGATACATTTGAATCTACGCACACGAGGATGATCCCACCATTCATTAGTGCCAAAACGAATCTGCGATTTCCAATTTTATGCGTTCAGTTCAACCTCATTAACTTGCGCACAAGTGTTCAGACGAATATAATGTGTGGATAATTATTTTTCAGAACCATCGAAATTGACTTAAATGAACCATATTAAAAAACTCGTTGATAAAATCACAATTTTCTAAAGCTACATAGGGTTGTTTGACCAAGCTCTGACGTCCTACGTTTTAGGAGAATCACCCATCCGAAAACTATTCTAACCCTACTATACTTGTCCCTCTTAATCTCTTAGCCTAGTCACCTTTCAAAATATCATATCTAGATTAAAGATTTAATTATAATATATCTGATATATATAAAGCTACTCAAAATTTTGGGATTGTCACATTTAATTCTCTTTCTTTTAAGTCTTTATATCCTCGTCAGGCTCAAACACACTCATAAGATGTGAGACTCATCTCTCTAACTTTAACTGACATTGTCAGGAGACTTGTTTCGTAAGCCTTAGCCGATCTTATAGGGAGCCGCGCTCTACTCGTTTTATAACCCTAGCTATCTCAGTCAAGACCTATTTTATATTTTTAGTTGCTTGTTGTATGACTTTAACTCTGTCAAGACTCATGCCACACTTTCAGTTGTTGATAGGCTTTGATACCAACTATGACACGCTGCTTCCCGGGAGGTCATCCATCATATATAGAATTAATTTAGCCCTTGCATGCTTAATTTTCTTAACCTTTTAGACCTAATCACCAATCAAAATAATATAGTTGAGTTGAGAGGTTTAATCACATTAATCCAGGGGTTGTCACACAAGTTATAGAGCATTTGGTAGTTCTGTCTTACAAGTGCTGTCTGCAATCGAATGTTGTTTGGCTAATATTCGTCTGAAAAGTGCTATAAAAACTAACCGTTCTTAGCGCAAGTGGCAAAAGTTTTGGTGCTTAGTACTCGAGGTCCCAAGTTCGAATCATAGTTAATTCACATTTATAGCTAATTAAGTTTATTTCTAAAAACATAAACGAAGTGGGTAGCATGCTACCTTTCTCTCAAATAAAAAAAAAAGAAAAGTGCTGTAAAATATTATAAATTGATAAAATACTATCAAAACATGATGATATATATATATATATATATATATATATATATATATATATATATATATATATATATATATATATATATATATATATATATATATATAGTTAATGCAAACAATGCTACCCATGCATCATGCATATATGCAGCACAAATTAGGAGAAAATCTTATTTGTCGAAGTTATTCCATATAACAATTAATAAGGGTGCGTTTGGTTCGTGCTATCTTTTTAAGATTCCTAGTAATTTAATAGGAATAAAAAAAATATGACGGTGTTTGGCTAAACGCACTAAGTAATCTAGTTGGTAATATTGGATTTACATGGGAATGGGATTCATCCCAAAGTACTAATCTCATTCCCTTGAGGGAGGGTGGGTATCCTCATATTAATATATTGGGGTAATCATAATATGTCTAATCTCTTTCTTTCTTCTTACCACCGGCTAGTTGGTATTATTTTTCTTTACACTCTAACCTCATATCTCTCTTTAAACTTATATTTTTCTCTCTAAACTTCAATTCTTTTTCTCTCTCTAAACTAAGCTCTCTCCCCCTCTTTTTCTAAAATATGAACTCTCTCACTCTCTCTAACCTCAACTCTATTTCTCTTTCTATTTCTTTAATTATGCTCTCTCTCTCTCTAACCTATGTTCTCTCTCCCTTTTTTCTAAAAGAATGTTCAAATTTTTGGTACCATTATCTAAAATTAATTAAAGAAATAAATGAATTGATTGTATATTTTTTGTAATCTTAAATAACATGACTAAATAATATGACCGTGCGAATCAAACACACGAATGCCACACTCTTAGTAATAAGATGAATAGGAATAAAATTCTGGGACATCTTTTTATTTCTAGTAATCTTTCATAGTGCGAACAAAACGCACCTTAATGATAATCAATGAGATGTCTCCATATTGCATAAAAGGATAAAAGAATAAGCACTACAATAGAATTAGGTTACAGGGATATATGTTTGGGACATTTTTGTGTAAGTGTCCCATTTATACTAAAATTTTAAAAAAAATCTACTAAGGCCTAAATATAAAGCCCAATCCAATCAAAAATAAAAGATTACTCTACTCAACCGACCCCACCCAGCCCATTTGGCCCGATTACAAACAAAAAAAGAAAAAAAAAGAAAAATCGATTACTATCTCCCCTTCTCCTCTCACTCAATCCACTAAAACTCTAGACGAAGAGTCCTTCGCTCTCCTCCTCCTCCGCCACTGCAGCCAACGAGGTAGAGTTCCGACGGTTAATAAATGTTTAAATAAGTATTGGTAAATTAGCAGCACTATTTTTAGGTTATACCGGCACTCTTAAATTGTCACTATATATCTAGCGACCCCACATATACCAACACTTTTTAAAAGTGTCAGTAATTTAGCCAGCAGCGCTTTTTTTGATATATACCGACATTTGAAAGTGTCGCTATACACCGTTTTTATTGTAATGAAGATTTGTTTTAGGCATAAACTTTATGTAAAATTACTGTATTATTTCTGATTAGACTCTCTACCAGCTTACTTGGCACAATATGATTGATTTGAAATATATTTTTTGTGTTTTATATGCCACACATAAAACTTTTTTGCAAATTATAGAGGATAAAATAGGTAGGCAATATTAAGTTTGTATCCGACTCGAGCCTGACCCAATCTGTGCAGTTTTTATTTAAAAAATTATAATTAATTAAATTTAAATATTGAATTAGAGAGAGCAAGGGAAGGGGGAGGGAGACAGCTGGGGAGAGGACAACCCACCATTACTCTCGACCTCATGTCCCACGCTCCTCCTTTGTGCCTCTCCACCTGCGCCTCTTACAGTTATTTTTTGCCCAACAATTTTTGACAATCGGAAACTCTGTTTGACCTAGCAAAAACTAGGCCAAACATTTCCAATAGGACCCGAAGTTCCTTTAATTGTACATCTTTTAACTAATATAAAAGTTTTAAAACAATGTTTTGTAGAAATTTAAGTTTGTTGAAAAATAAATTAATTTCCATGCAGTATGAGAGCTCGATCTCTTTAGTTTGAGTTTTTTTTTTTTTTTTTTTTTTTGAGAGATAGGTAGCACGCTACCCGCTTCGTTTTTTTATGCTCCTACTTTTATTTAGTTTACTATAATTAATTTAGTTCTAGTTTAGCCTTTGGTCCTGTGGAAGTCCTCAAGAAGCAAACATTTTGAGCCTATCAAATGATCTTGAGCAACAGATACGATACAAAGTGTTAAAAGTAAAATATTAAATATTATTCTTTATTGTCTTAAGTTTATAGAAAATAATTATTTTCGGACAAAGACATTCTTTTTTCTTACTTTTTCCTCTTTTTTCCCTTTATCTTTTATGTTTGACAGTTGGGGTAAGAAAGCCACCAACATTGGGCTGCAACTCAGTGTATGGGGTGCAAAGTGGCGACACGTGCTTTGCCATTACTCAGAAGTTCAATTTGACCCTTGGATCCTTCAGTGACATCAATCCTAATCTCGATTGCGATAAGCTCTTTGTTGGCCAGTGGCTATGCATCAATGGTGTTCTCGTTTGATGCAGAGCGGCTTGTTTCTCCTAGAAGTGATGGAGCACTTATGTTTTAGTTTATATTTTTAGTATTGGAGTACCTATGTTTTGCTTTGAATAAGGAGAGATCAATTTCCTCTCTCCAAGAAGAATTTGTGTGGATTGATGTTGTGTTCTCGAGTCATATATAATTTAAATTAATTAATTAAGAATGTTCTTTTTTCGCCAAAAAAATAATAATAATAATAGCGTGCCATCATGTCATGCCCCGAGATCAGTTGGGAGATCTATTTCTCGAAAAACTCTAATTTTTTCTTTTTTGCTTAAAATTTAGTGTAGAACACAAGATTCTTTACAGTAATTTTCATAATTAAAGATGGAGGATTATTGTGTAATTGGACTGTTTTTTCAACAAAAAAAAATCGTCACTATCGAGTTCTGTCAGTGCTCACAAGGGGGATTTTGATGCAGTTTCGTGTGATAAGGTGAGGTTTCGAAGATAAAATCGGGCAAAAGTGAAATTGTTAAATTAAATAGAGATTTTGTTCAAAAAGTGCGATATTTTATATATCAATTCAAGTTGCATAGTTTCAGAGGTGGAGAAACTTATGAGCACAACACAACTATTGGTGAGTTTTCAGTAAGAAATTATATATGGACCAAAGAGGTTAAACTTCAATTTTTATAAAATAAGAAAAAAAAGGCAACACTCAAAAATACTATCATTTTATGTGAGAAATTTTTGAGTTTTGACGAGTGGAAAGACTCATGTGAAAATAGACTCTAAGAGAAATACGTAGATCCAAATTCAAAGATTTCTGTGCAAAATAGCACAGAGATGAAGACTGCGAATTACAGTTGATAGGGGGATTTTCTTGCAAAAACTGGGACATGTTATGTGTAAAAGTTCACTTATGGAAGGGCTTCTGTGTAAAGTGCACTGTGGAGTTGTGGGCATGAGGGCAGCTGTTAGAGATTATATTGCAATTGTTCTAAAATAAAAGGAAATGAAATAATAAAAAACTAAACTAACAACTAACCTAACTCTCTCCTCTCCCCTTCTCTCCTAGTCGTAGCCATCGCCCCTTCCTTGTGCCTCTACCAGCGCTGGCATGCTCCGGCGAGCATCTGATCGGTGAGCAACCCCTGGGGTTCTTTCTCTCTCAATCTCTCCCAATTTCTCTCTCTCTCTCTCTCTCTCTCTCTCTCTCTCTCTCTCTCTCTCTCTCTATCTATATAT
>NC_033624.1:6782376-6808306 GCF_001540865.1 Ananas comosus
TATATATATATATATATATATATATATATATATATATATATATATATATATATATATATATTTCTCTTTTTCTCGGGCTATTGCTGCCGCTGCTGCCGCCGCCATCATTGGCATCGTTATCGGCCAACGAACCTCTGGCACTACTGTTGCCTTTGTTGGCCACTCCGACTGAGTTAGTTCCTCCAGCCGCCACTACCATTGTCACTGCCGGCCACTGCCATTGTTGCCGACCAATTCAATCCCTAACATCGCCCCACTCCACCCAACGTCTCTCAGCCCCTCGTCCGATTAGTAGTCTTCCAAAAGATTTCTGCTGGTGTTGCTGCTGCTCCCTGGGCCTTTCTTGTGGCCGAGATCACTATTCTGGCCAATCGCCGTTTTCCGCCGACCCTCTTCCAGTAAGCACGAATCTCCATCATACTTGTGCATTTCTATGCTCCCTCAAGTTGCAGCCAGAGTAGCCCCGATCTGATGGTTTGAGCATCGCTCGCCCAGTGCTCAAAGAAACATTTTGCTTTTAAGGTTGACTTTTTTCGTTAATATAGCTACCGGTGATTGCTGTTCTTAGGAACATGGGAATCCTCTGGCCTTCTCTTACACTGTGCTCACCTCGCTTGTGCAATTCGGACAACTCGTGGCACTGCGCATCCATTGTGTACCCAGAACTACTCTACGCGACCTTTTCCTGCTCTTTGATCGTCGGTGATCATTGTCATGTCTCCAGTGCTAGTCCTTTGCAGTTAGCAGCATGTCATCGACCTGCTTGCACCATTGGTTGACTTCCAGTCCGTGGATGTTTGGTACTGTACTCTAATTCCTCTTTTATTAATACAATAGAGATTATATCCAATTATACTATGAACATAGCGTTTTCACACTTTTCACGTCATAAGATGTGCTAGGTAGCATATTCATCATTTTTTGAATTTGTATTAGTTGTCTGAGGTTTGAAAATATTTTGTGGTTGATTTGGTGCAAATTAACTCAAGTTGACCCAAAATAGGATCTTTATTGTGGGTTGTGATTCTAATTTCGTAGAATTGGAGTAGTTACTGTCCGGAATGGTTGTCGAACCTTGCTGGTTGGCCTAGCCTTGCTATTTGAGCCCTTTGTGGCAAGAATGTGTCATGGGTTGGTTCCAATACCTAAAAACGTATTCCAGAATCGGATTTGGTATACTTTTGGAACCGTTGCTCCCCTTATCGCGCACTTTGTGTGTAGCCGTCCCAACATCTATAATAGGCAATTTTGTGATAGCGAATGAGATTTGGAGATGTCTGGAATTACTTAGGGCACTTGGTGTGTCACGCCCCAAGCCCATAACGTAGGCACTCATTGGGCGTGTGCACTAGACCTGCCAAACGGACAGAGTTTTTTCTATCCGCCCAAGGTGTCACAAGAATGTATACATAATATATTCCAAACAGGAATTGAATACATGAATTGCATAAGAAAAGTACTAAGAAATAAAAGTAAATACTTCTTCTATTACATCGCATGTTTCATTCATTTACATAGATAAGCTTTTCACTCCAATATACAATCCAAAATGATCTTTACACTTTCATATCCCGTCTTTACATTGCCCAAAATGGAGGTACATCTATAAAAAACTTCAAAATGTGGAAAAGGGCACTATCTATTGTGCTACACCCTTTCCTCTCAACGCCGCCTCATTTACGGATGGACTTAAAAAATGTGAGGGTGAGAACTATAAACATACTTTCTAGTGGGTACGACCACCCAAGCAAGAAGTTTGATCCACCGGATCCAAAAGATCACATAAGTATAGGTTAGTTTAATATGTATAGACATGTAAGAAATAACAAGCTTATATGCCTTTAATCATAGTAACGAAACCTACTCATGTGACGTAAACTACATTTACTCACTAGGTTTCACATTCTAATCATGTCACCCGACTCACACTTGAGTCAATGAAAAGCGGAGTACCGCTATCCTCGTGGCATAGAGTAGAGCACCGCCATCCTTTTAGCATAGAGTGGAGGACCGCTATCCTCTTGGCATAGAGTGGCGAGATTGTCGATCACCCCCGGACATCGGGGTGTTAGGAGTTCCAAAATTTCTTCTTTCATAGTCATAATAGTTCATTATCTTTATTCTATATTGTCAACCTTTCTAGGTTCAAGTCCTCATGACTATGTACTATTCTACCCACTATATTTCCAACCATGTTCTAATAGCACACACTATGTTTTCTACATTCATGTGTTGAGTTCTCTAATGACCTTAGAGAAGTCAATGTACAATTTAGTACATAACATAGGTATACAATTAATCACACATAAAATTATTTATAAGTCATAATACAGTATATATGCTAGAATATCATGCATGCACCAATATATTCACAAGATATAATGTATTATGCTAAAATAACAAGCATGCATCTATTTATTTATGAGATAAAATGCTCTCGATTCACATGTACTACATGCAACCATAAATAACTTCATATTGTTATTCTACACTTAGACATGGAAGTGGTCTAATTACTTTGGTCAAGTACAACCCACCTCAAAAAGCTCCTAATTGCTTGCAGTCACTTGCAACTAAGCCTCCAACTTGAAG
Source organism: Ananas comosus (assembly GCF_001540865.1). NCBI lineage: Eukaryota > Viridiplantae > Streptophyta > Magnoliopsida > Poales > Bromeliaceae > Ananas > Ananas comosus. The sequence goes on from NC_033624.1 coordinate 6,784,969, forward strand.
CTATAAGCTTGCTTCTAAGCTTCCTTATCTTTGACAAGAAAACGATTCATTACCTCTTTTGAACTCTCAAATAATTTTATTTTAAGAAATCAAGTTGTCTCTTTTGATCTCCTATCTTTTAATTAGGATTTCTAATAGTCAAAAGATTTTTAAACCGGTCCTTCCATGTCAAAAGTCCTCTTTTCACGTAGAATTTTCCAAAACTAGGGCAAAACCCCAAATCTCTTTATAAATCTCCACCATTTGTGACCTAGATTCATCTAGGGTTTGCTAAATCCCAAAATCAAGCTCAAAATACAAAGCCCTTGCTCAAAACTCCAAGAACTCACCTCTATCCCGAGTTTTCCAAACTCCTTCTTGCTCCAAGAAGCCTTCTAGTCACTTCCTAAGCTTTCTCGTAGATCAATCCTTGATCTATTACAAGTTTAGGGAGTTTCTAGAGAGAAAGAGGAGAAGAGAATGTGAGGAGTGAGAGAAAATTTTTGGGAGTAGGGAAGAAGAAGAGCCTAGGTGCTCTTATGGCTAGACCCAGCAACGAAATGCCCTCAAACTAGGCATTCTGCGTGGTGAGGGGCTGAATCCGACATTCAAGATTCGGACACCGTACGTAGGTCATGATTTGCACAGGTAAGGTCCAGATCCTACCTTAGGGTTTAGAACCTGTAAGGAACTCTTGCAATTTTGTAGCCAAGGTCTGGATCCTATGCTAGAGTCCGGACTTTGATACTCTAGCCCGTATCATGGTCCGGATCCTCAAGGCAATGTCCGAACCATGAGAGTCTAGTAGCTAAAAATTGAAATTTTCAAAAATTTCAATTTTCACTCCTTGGAGCTCTAGTCCACTTCTAATAGTTTCGAAACCCTCGAAACTTATTTCCAAATATATTCAAATCACTTTACACTGTACTTTACCCAATTTGGCTAAAATTCAATATAGTATACCGAATTTAAGTACACTACATCCCTCTTCCTAAAAAAGAGTTTCGTCCGCGAAATTAAAACTTGACCTCTACTCAAACCAACGAAGAAGTAAGGCTAATGCTCCCTCATTGAGTTCTCCAGCTCCTAAGTGGCTTCACGCTCCTCGTGATTGGCCCAAAGCACTTCAATATACGGAATTGAGCAATTTCGTAGTCCTTTCACCTCATGACCGAGAATGCAAAGCAGGGACTCCTCATATGACATGTCTTATTGGAGCTCAAGTGGTTTCATATTGGAGGACGTGAGTCGGATCATGCATATACTTGCGGAGTGTGGATACATGAAGCACATTGTGAACTCTTGCAAGCTTCGGTGGTAGTGCGAGTCGATAGACCAAAGACCCCATGCATTCTAAGATCTCGCACGGATCAATGTATCGGGGACTTAGCTTGTCTTGCAATCCAAATCACTTCATCCCTCTCATGGGTGATACCTTGAAGAAGACACGATCACCCCCCGCAAATTCTAAGTCCTATTGGCATTTATCCATATAACTCTTTTGTCAAGCTTGCGTCGTTAATAGCCGTTGCCATGCTAAATGGATCTTTTCCTCCGCATCAAGCAACACATCCAGCCCTAAAGCCAATCTTTCACCGACCTCACTCTAATGTATTGGAGACCAGCATTTCCTTTCATATAAGGCCTCAAACGGTGCCATTTCAGTACTTGCCTGATAGCTATTGTTGTAGGCGAACTCTCTATCGGCAAGTAAATGTGCCATGCAACCTTGAAGCCCAGAACACACTCTCGATGCATATCCTTCAAAATCTAATTCGTCCTCTCCGACTGACCATCTTATTGTGGATGAAATGTCGTGCTAAAGTCGAGCTGTGTGCCTAAAGCCTCATGCAAACTCTTCCAGAAGTGAGATGCAAAACGGGGGTCCCTATCCGACACGATGGATGCCGGAATCCTGTGTAGCCGCACAATCTCACCCATAAATATTTGTGCCAAATTATCCCTCGATTAAGTAGTGCGGACCGGCAAAAAGTGAGCTAACTTCGTCAATCGATCCACTACTACCCAAATTGCATTGTGACCTCCTTGAGACCGAGGCAACCCCACGATGAAATCCATCGCTATATTCTCCCATTTTCAAACTAGAATCGACAAATTTTGTAATTTTTCCATTGGGAGGTGCTCTTTCGCTTTCACTTTGCTGGCGCACTAAGCATTGTGCCACGAAGTGCCCAATACCTTTTTTCATTCCTGGCCACCAATAGTGCATTTTAAGATCTTTGTACATTTTGGTGCTACCAGAATGAATAGCATATAGGGATAAATGAGTTTCCTTCAAAATCTTCTCGCAAATCTCCTTATTCTTGGGCACACGCAAACAGTCTCGAAAACGAAGGGTGCCCCTTGAGTCTACACAAAGCTCACCAGCCCACCCACTATCTAAATCGCTCCGCACCTTTTGGAGTTCTGGGTCTGAGGACTATCTTCCTTTTGTATGCTCTAACAAGGTCGGCTGAATCACAAGAGTCATGAGCTTAGCAGGGGCACCCGATGTCACGACTTCCAAGTCTCGGTGTCATGACTTCCAAGTCGAGTTGCCGCATCTTCGAAATCAATTATGGCTAGGTTGTGATCATCGTTGCGAGGTTCTCCATGAATTTTCTACTGAGCGCATTGGCTACCACATTAACCTTGCCTGAGTGGTACAAGATGGTTACGTCTAGTCTTTCAACAACTCCAACCACCTTCGTTTGCACAGATTCAACTCCTTCTAAATGAACAGGTATTTCAAGCTCTTATGGTCCGTGTAAACCTTGCAACATTCACCATACAAGTAGTGTCTCCACAAATTGAGTGCAAAAATCACCACCGGTAACTCCAAGTCATAGGTCGGATAGTTAAGCTCATAGCTCTTCAACTGGCGGTAGGCATATGCAATGACTTGCCCACGCTACATAAGTACACACCGAAGACCCTGGTGCGATGCATCACTAAACACCACAAAGTCCTGCCCCACAACTGGCAAAGCAAGGACCGGAATGGAGGTCAATTTCTCCTTCAGCTCCTTGAAGCTTTGCAATCATCGCTCCACACGAACTTTACCGCTTTGATGGTAGGGCGCGTCAGTGGACCGAAGATCTTTGAGAATTCCTCTACAAACCACTGATAATACCTAGCAAGACCGAGAAAGCTACGTACCTTGGTAATGTTGGTCGATCGAGGCCAATCCTTAATTGTCTCAACTTTTTTCGGGTCAACAGATACCCTATTCTCGAAAATCACGTGACCTAAGAAGGCGACCTCACGAATCCAGAATTTGCACTTCTTCAACTTGGCGAACAACTTGTTCTCTCGAAGAACCTATAGTACTACTCGTAGATTGTCACGCCCCGACACCCGCCTATTTGGTCAGATTCGGGGACACCAACAGACCGCTGATCGGATAGAGTTTCCCCTATACGTCCTAGGCGTCGCAATCAGTATAATACAAGAGGTTCCATCTAGAACAGTATTCAAGCAAAGATTGCATAAGGAAGTATCAAAACATAAACAACTACTGCTATTACAAGCATTCACATACATGCATTTTACATCACATAGATGCTCCTTGTGTTTTTCATCACTCCAGGATGAACACTACAAATTTATCCAATAGTGGTTTAAATACATAGTTCATTAAATCCATGAATGCTATCAGGGCATTAGTGAGCCTGAAGGGCATAATTCTGAACTCATAGTGTCCATACCGCATCCTAAATATGGTTTTATGCACATCCTCTGGCTTAATCTTCAATTGATGATAGCCAGATTGTAAGTCAATATTCAAAAACACCGGAGACCCTTATAATTGGTTGAACAAATCATCAACACAGTGTAACGAGTAAATATTCTTGATGGTCACCTTGTTTAGCTCATGGTAATCAACACACAACCGTAGTGAACCATCCTTCTTCTTAAGGAATAGCACCGAGGCTTCCTAAGGCGACGCACTTAGTTTAATAAAGCGCTTATACAGCAAATCTCGCAACTAAGCCTTTAACTTTTTTAGCTCAACTAGTGCCATTCTATAAGCAGCATTCGAAATTGACACGGTCCCAAGAAGTAGATTAATCGCAAACTCAATCTCCCGATCTGATGGCATTTGGGGCAACTCTGCCGAAAATACATTTGAAAATTCTTGGACTATTGAAATGTCCTCCAGTGTTGGACTCCCTTTCCGGTCATCCACCACTGTCGCTAGAAAAGCAATACAACCACTATTAATTAGCTTTCTTACTTGAGACCTGGATACCATAGTAGCAAAGAGTGAGCTCTTACATCCGTGATACACATACTCCTCATGACCTGGCACCCCAAAGGTCACCACATGACTCTCACAATCAATAGTAGCATAGTACCTGGAGAGCCAATCCATTCTTAACACTAGGCCAAATTCGACTATTCGGTTCAAAACTAACAAGTCAGCCGACATGATCCAATCCCTTACTCTGATGGGGCAGGCACGACGTATGCTACTAACACAAAATGCATTCTCAAGTACTTGTACCTATCTAAATATTTTGGTGCCTACAATGTCTATTCCATGAGTAGTAGGAAATGACCAATTAATGAATGAATGCGATACACTTATATCAAATAATGCTCTGCATCTTATATCGCTAAGTAAAACAATACTTGCCACGACGTTCTCTGAAGTGGGTTTCTCCACCTGAGTCTCAAAAACACGGCCGCTTGGTGCCTGCGGCGATGCGTGCCCCTCAGACATCACCGCAGGTGGATGCCTGTGAGCCGCCTCGGTGAGAAGGGTGTCGATGCCACCGATGGAGCGCTGCCATCACCTTGCGGGCACTCGAACAGCATGTGGCCCGGTTGCCTATACTTAAAGCACCTTACCTCCTGCTGCTCACGCACCTGCGGCCGATAAGGACCACCGTAGATATTGCATCTTGGCATAGGCCGAGGGGGCTGGGATCCCTAGGCTCGAGATTGCGAGTGTGAGTGCCTTGGTGGTAGCTCAGAGCCAGACTGACAACCCAAGCTACCCGACGATCACTTCTTCCCTTTTTTCTTTTCCTTCCGAAGGACTCGCACTTCTCTAATGTGAAAACATTGCCTTGCTCTACCCACAAGGTCTTATACAAAACCTCAGCAAAGGTCTGCAACTTGAGAGAGTGCACTAAAAATCTCTGATCGAAGACCGCTCACGTAGCAATCAGCTTTATCCCTGTCGTTCCTAACAACTAATGTAACAATCCCAAAAAAGACCCCTCAAAAACTCACAAATTACAAACTGCACGAAATTACATCTGCTGCATTGAGTACCGGTGCACGAATTGGAGTACCGATACCCCACAGTTCCGGTACCAAAAGCCTAGCCCCGCAGAACCCGTACGTTGAAATTTCGGGTTTAACACTACGTGTAGTGTCACGGGGGTTTGGTATCGGATTGGCTACAGTTTTAGCGACTGGTCGACACATCTGGAGAGTGTCGGACTGAATCAGAGTCGATTTTGCACAAAATGGATGCAGAAACGGACTTGGCGCACTCAAATAAGCAAAACTGGAGTTTTGCTAATTTCGGGTGCCCAGAACATAGTTTGGGTCACCCAGATCTTGAGTGCCGAACTAAATTGAAACTGGAAGCCAATTCGGATCCTGTTGTCGGGCGCTCGGATGTGGGCCCGAATGTTCACTTTGGAATTATCGATTGTGTTGACACGTGTATGGTTGTAGGTGAGGTACGCCGGATCATGTTAGGGGCACAGCAGACCGCAGGCGGAGGAACCGAAGAGGGTGTGTTGTATGGTCTGGAGGATTCAGACGCCCAGTTGTTGATTTCGGGCGCCCGAAAGTGCAGACTTCTGCAGGGACAGCAGGTTTGTAATTTTGTTCTTGAGACTTATTGCACCCTTCCACCTCCTTATAAAAGCTTGTGATCGACCCCTTGAGAAGGTTTTTCACCCTCTTTCACAGAGAAGCTCATATTTTGCAATTAAACCCCTCCAAACTCTCCAAATTACACAAATTCACCTTGAGGACTGCAATTCCAGCAGATTTCCAGCAGCGACTTTCGGCGTTTTGGCTCATGTGCGACGTAGGAAAATTGGATTGCTGCGAAACTTGGTTTGGTGGTTAGTAGCCTCTTGAAGTTTTCGTGGAGCTAATTTGACAGCTTTTGATTGAGGTTAGCATGGTCAATGTGATGTTTCTCTGAGCTGCTGGTGTATTTAAGCTGAATTTGATATTTTCTTGGTTTTCTTGGATCAAATCTTGGAGGAAGCTGGATTTTTGACCAGAGAGTGTTACTCCATCATTCTCCACTAGTTTTGGGACTTTTCTTCACCTGAATTGTAGATTGGAAGGTGAGTTTGACATTAAGGTTTTGGAGGAAACCTTGGTGTTCTTGTGTTAGATCCTTAGAGAAGGTTGTTGTTGATTCGAGGCTGATCTTGGAAGGGCTTTCCAGCGACTTCTAGCCTTGTCGAACTCGCGCTAGAGGTGGGTTGATATTAAGCTATCGAAATTTTCGGATTTCCTCCTAAGCCTAGATGTTGTCAGCATGTGTTTTTAGCTTCATATATCATGTTAGTAGCTCGATTCATAGATGTGCATTATTTTTAAATGAAATCTGAATTGGAGTTTAAAAATGTTAGTTTTATTATACATGTTGGACTTGAAATTGACTTAGTAGAAAACCATAGGTTCTATACTGTCATGTTCTAAAAACTACCAGATTTAGTTTTAGGAGCTGTAGTTTGTTTGTATCGCCGCAGTTTGTAGGCTGTGGATACCCAGAATAGTGTTGAATGAATTTACGCTTGTGTTGAGATGCCGAGTTTATTTTTACAGTAGTGTATAGACTGTTCCGGACTGTTGGGCGCCGTTGTGGTTGATGGTGGACCCGGTTTGCTGTTTTGCATCAAATTGTGCCGAGGGCATATTTATTATGGTTGTTAGACCAGTTAGACCTTTCTCCATTGTTTATAGCCTGTGAGAATCTGATTGAGCTTGGTAGAGATACGCTTGCATACTCGGTTGGGTAGCGCCCATGAGTGCCACTCCGGAGTCGGGCTTTATACTTTTGCGTTATTGTCGGTTTGTCCTAATTGGACTTGTTCTCCACTGACGACCCAGCATGGTTGTAGTTAGTGTAGCTTCGGCAGGCAGGACGGGTGTGTTCACAGTCCCTAGTGAGATTGGGTCAAGACTTGCATTTGCTACAGATAGTTAGTGTTGGATCACGATAGTATAGTGGCATATAGCTGTAGAATTGTTCCAGCTTTCTTTACTATCTTTGAGCATACTTCTGTAGACTTAGTGGATGAGCCATGGAGGTCGGTAGTGATACCCACTAAGGACTAATTTTTTTGCAGTAATTCTCACACCCAGTTGTGGAACCCTTTTGCAGAGCCTTCTTCTTCGACTGCTGCTGTTGCGGATACAGATCGTGGAAAGGGAGTCGCGAGTTAGATCCCTTCTAGTGTTGCTGCTGATCTAGAGATTTACCCGCTACATGTAGTGTTAGTTTTTTGTTCTTGTACATACTGATGTTAGATTCTCGCTGGAGTGAGTGTTTTTGTATCTGGATACTATGTATGTCTTTGAACCGATGTTATTTATATATGTTCTCTTTTTAGCAGTTCTATACTGCTGGTTGTAGTGTTGTATGATTACAGGTATAGGTACAGCTATTGCTTCGTATATAGAAAAAATTTTTATGTATACGACGAGTTTGTTAGCGCGCCCGGGGAAACGAGTAATCCGGGGCGTGACACTACGTATCAGTACCAGCCTGATGCAGTACCGGTACTCAGCCCAGTACGGGTACTAGCAACCCGGTTCCTCAAAACTCGAGAGTTGCTCTTTTTGGCACTCTATAGGGTTCCGGTACCTCACTTTGGTACAGGTGCTCAGCACTAAAAAAATATGCAGTTTGCATATTTTTAATGTCAAGAACCCTTTCTTGCGCCCACAAAGCACAAGTAATGGGTCGATACTCTACCAACGACCCTAAACACATCTAGAATAGTTCAATTTACTATTCCTACACTAGAACCTTGCAATTTGCAAAAATTCAGTGTACTAAATTCTTCCCTCCTAAAAAAGAGTTTCGTCCGCAAAACTAAGAATCAAGTACCTCAAGATTCCATCTGAAAAAAATGGGGATAACGCTCCTAGAGTGCACTTTCCAACTCCTACGTAGCTTCGTGCTCATTGTGGTTGCTCCAGAGCACTTCACAAACGAAATTTCACAATTTCGAAGCTTCTACACCTCATGAGCCAAAACTCTCACAAGTTGCTCCTCAAAGCTCAAATCCTCGTGTAACTCTAATGGAGTGGAGTCCAATACATGAGTTGGATCAAAAACATATTTCCAAAGCGCGGAAACATGAAATACATTGTGTACTCCCGATAGGTTCGGTGGCAAAGCAAGCCGATATGCTACTGGGTCTACACACTCTAAAATCTCAAAAGGTCCGATAAACCGAGAACTCAACTTTCCTCAAATGCTAAATCTCTTAATTCCTTTCGTCGGTGAGACCTTCAAAAAGACGTGATCGCTTTAAAATGGGACCTACATTTACTACTACCGAACATCTATACTAAGTGCAAGCTACCTGTATTGTACAGTCTTACTATGTAGTCCACGCTAGGTAATCTATGTAGCCCTTCCTAGAAAATACTAGACATAGTATCTAGGTGATTAGAATATGATAAAGAAGAGTTAATCACCAGTACAAAAATCAATACTTAAGAGAGATAGAACTCTAATTAGGGATCCAATACAACAATTCAATTAATACCCAGAATGGTTCCAATGAAGCACTGTCATGCGCTATGCACTAAATGCTATGCCATGACACTATTGGTGCCCCGAAACAAATTCACCCAATTTGGATCATCATCTCTAATTCATCCCAACAATCCAACTCAACAACTAGATCATCATCTCCTTATCCATGCGACTTACCTTCAATCACCTATGTTGTCACACCCGGGACCCAGCGGAAGCTTGCCCAACACGTGCCTAGACCCGCCATATGCCAAAAATATATAAGGCGTCTACAACAATATGATAAATAAACTAAGAATATGACAACATCTAGTATGATATCAGAGCATGAATACAACTAATCTCTAAAGACAAGTAGGAAAGTAAAACTAAACAACTATAATAATCCAAGAAATAATACATACAATCTGGGAATCACATAAGATACAACTAGATACAAAAATAGTGGCCTCTATACATCGAGTACAAAACATCCCTCTTCAACAAAAATTAAAGGAGAGATGACCACCTAGTAGATACCCTAAGCTAAGACTAACCAGATGCGACCCTCTTGCCGCGATCCCTAGCTTCTCCCGGTGTGGATGGCTCTATAAACAAAAACATCAACAAAATGAAAATGAGAACTATTAGTCAATAGTTTCCAGGGGTAAGCCGCCGACATCAGCGAAAAACACCACTAGGTCATCAAGGCATGAGTAGTCTATAAGTAGTATGAAATAGACAACACGATTATTAAACAAATAATAATTTACTAAGCTACTATGCCTCCAATTTAGCATGATGTTTCACATATAATACAACTATTCTATCATGAATGAGCATGTCCAACAAGTCCGACTAGTATGCATGTCTAACAAGTCCAATGGGTATGAATGTCCATCAAGTTCAACTATTATGCACTATCTAGTAGTGATTTTCACATTATACTTTTAAATATCATTATTCAACTCCAACTGGGACCTACACAAGTGTAGTCCGGCTTGCACCGCCTAATGGCCCCGTGGTAGTCAACATTCTCCCTCTAGGAATGAGCCTGCCCCACGCGACCCAGTAGGCATCCAATCCCGCACGGGCGAGCTTATGTTGCATAGGCCAACTCCTGATTACCGGCATGTAGGGAGCGACCCTCACAAGTATGTGCGAATGAGCACAATGGCAAGCAAGCATGATCATCCATATCAAGTACTCGGTTATCATGTATAAAACATGGTACAAGTACTAGCGACCCAACGGTCGATCTCTATGTCATAATGTAAAGATTTAATTATTTACTAAGTCAAGTGTCACTATATGACATTCATGTTCACTATGTCAAGCACGGGTCATTTGTCCAAGAGCATGTAAAACTTGTCATTTCACTAAATAAACATGATTTCTAATATGGATAAAAGGTGACATTTCACATAAAAGTTTACTATGCAATTTTCTCTCTACTACTGTAACCCCCGAGGTTTCGGAAGAAATTATCGAACTTTAGCCAAATCGACTAAAATATACAGAGAAGATGGATGGACAAGTCCCAATTAGCATTCCAACACGGTTGGAAGGGCTAAAAGTAAGCTCAAAAAGAGTTGGGAGGGTTTTGGCATCGAACGGCGCGAAGTAGAGTGGAATCGAAGCCAAAAATGACATTCTGGATGTCTTGTACTGGTACAAGCCCAATGGTTGCACCGGTACAACCAGCGAAGTACTCGGCTTGGAGCTGCCAGGCCTTGTACCGGTACAAGGGGTCTTGTACCGGTACAAGCCCTGCGCAACCGAGAGAGCCAGCTCTCGGATTGGGCTGTCTGCCAGGCCTTGTACCGGTACAAGAAACCGTGTACCGGTACAAGGAGCCCGAACAGCACAGAATTGATCTGTTGCAAATATGAATGTTTGGGGGGTCTTTTGGCAATTGTTATAATATGTTATAACCCCAGCTCTCTCTCTCTCTCCCTCTCATGTCTCTCTCTCCCTCTCTCAACCGTGGGTAGCAAAGAGAAAAGAAGAGAAGAGAAGAAGAAGAAAGAGAAGAGGAACAAGAGAAGAGAAGAAAGGAAAAGAAGAAAAAGATGGAGAAGATGAAGCTCATCCTCACCTTCATCTTCCTCATGCTTGGAGGAGCTTGAGAGGTAAGTTCCTATCACCTCTCATGGTAGGAATAGGNTTGATATGCAATGCGGTGGTCGAAATCGGAGTGGAAAGGTATGATGGTACCCTCAACAACTCGGTAGGCCGAGTTGATGTGGTTTGAATTTCGCGGACGAAATTCTTTCAAGGTGGGGAGAATGTAACCCCTGAGGTTTCGGAAGAAATTATCGAACTTTAGCCAAATCGACTAAAGTTTGCGAAGAAGATGGATGGACAAGTCCCAATTATCATTCCAACACTGTTGGAAGGGTTAAAAGTAAGCTCTAAAAGAGTTGAAAGGGTTTTGGCATCGAATGGCGCGAAAGAGAGTGGAAACGAAGTCAAAAATGACATTCTGGATGTCTTGTACCGGTACAAGCCCAATGGTTGTACCGGTACAACCAGCGAAGTACTCGGCTTGGAGCTGTCAGGCCTTGTACCGGTACAAGGGGTCTTGTACCGGTACAAGCCATGCGCAACCGAGAGAGCCAGCTCTCGGGTTGGGCTGTCTGCCAGGCCTTGTACCGGTACAAGAAACCATGTACCGGTACAAGGAGCCCGAACAGTACAGAATTGATCTGTTGCAAATATGAATGTTTGGGGGTCTTTTGGCAATTGCTACAATATGTTATAACCCCAGCTCTCTCTCTCTCTCCCTCTCGTGTCTCTCTCTCCCCCTCTCAACTGTGGGTAGCAAAGAGAAAAGAAGAGAAGAGAAGAAGAAGAAAGAGAAGAGAAACAAGAGAAAAAAAGAAAGCAAAAGAAGAAAAAGATGGAGAAGATGAAGCTCATCCTCACCTTCATCTTCCTCATGCTTGGAGGAGCTTGAGAGGTAAGTTCCTATCACCTCTCATGGTAGGAATAGGGTTAGGGTTGGTTTTTTAAACCCTAAAACCTAGAGTTTTGAAGCTTCTAATATGTTTAGAACCTTGTAGAGACCAAGAACACATGAAATCCATGTTGTTCTTCATGAGGCTCTAATGGTGGATTTCTAGGGTTTGTTTTAAACACCCTAGAAATGGTTCGAATGCTCCTATTTGAGCTTCTAGATGATAAACAAGCTCTCTTTTGCTTATTTTATAGATCAAATCCGAATTATTGAGCATATGTCACATTAGGGCATCCCAAAGAGGGGTTTTGCTCATATGGTGTTTTGATCTATTTTGACTGCTTGGAAACCTAATTGGGGACCTAACGAACGCGTTGAAACGCTCGGTTCGACAATCCGACGAGTGTACGCGAAGTTATTCACGAAACGGTCGATTTTGGTACAGATGGCCGTAGCACGCGGAATAAGTGTCTAAAAATCGTGAGATCGGAACCGGAGCATCTTGGAGTCAAGGAATAAGCACCGGAAAAGACGGATCGCGATTCGAAGGTCGTTCGTTAAGTCGCGCAAGAGTTNGGACGACGTTGGCGGGTAGTGCTTGGGGACGGCCCTTGCCTGGACCACTTGTGGACTGTGGAGCTTGGACCCATTGGGCAGGCGCAGTCAGCTGTAAGAGACAGCGGCCCGATACCTATAGGTAGGGCGGAGATTGTTGGTCAAGACGGTAGTCCGAGCTTAGACCCGAGTACGTGGGATGCCACGTGATAGATCATGAGATTGATGACGCACCGAGTGTGTAGTGACCCAACCCAAGGTTAGATGTGGATTGGGATCTTGATAGCTCCTGGTTGGAGTGTGTGCGAGTTCTCCAATGAGAATGTCGCCCAATGATGATTGGGTCTACGCTTGCGAGCGAGAGACGCTAGGCGTCGTTGAGACGAGTTTAGTCGGTAGGTCTATGTAGGGTGGGTGACTGTTGGTCCACTCGTAGAGACTGATGGTCGGTGCGACCGATGACTCCGTGAATGAGCTTAGGCTCGAATTGCGAACGAAGGGTTCGTGCAAATTCACCGTCGGAGTAGAGTGGCGTTGATCGTGGCTTATGGTATTAAAGAATAAAGAGAAACCGAAGTGCTCTTATAAGGCCTCGAGTTAATTAAAGCCACGGGAGAATCGGAGTTTGTACGCTCAAGTTAGTGGAAACAAGTGGATGATGCTCTCAGGGGAGTTGAGGTTGAGACGTGCCGAAGTGTGCCATCTCGTGATAGGGCAAAGATTCGATTGAGATTGAAGCACTCGCGATTGGCCGAAGCACCGATGATATGGTTGATATGCAATGCTGGTGGTCGAAATCGGAGTGGAAAGGTATGATGGTACCCTCAACAACTCGGTAGGCCGAGTTGATGTGGTTTGAATTTCGCGGACGAAATTCTTTTAAGGTGGGGAGAATGTAACCCCCGAGGTTTCGGAAGAAATTATCGAACTTTAGCCAAATCGACTAAAGTATGCGGAGAAGATGGATGGACAAGTCCCAATTAGCATTCCAACACGGTTGGAAGGGCTAAAAGTAAGCTCAAAAAGAGTTGGGAGGGTTTTGGCATCGAACGGCGCGAAGTAGAGTGGAATCGAAGCCAAAAATGACATTCTGGATGTCTTGTACTGGTACAAGCCCAATGGTTGCACCGGTACAACCAGCGAAGTACTCGGCTTGGAGCTGCCAGGCCTTGTACCGGTACAAGGGGTCTTGTACCGGTACAAGCCCTGCGCAACCGAGAGAGCCAGCTCTCGGATTGGGCTGTCTGCCGGGCCTTGTACCGGTACAAGAAACCGTGTACCGGTACAAGGAGCCCGAACAGCACAGAATTGATCTGTTGCAAATATGAATGTTTGGGGGGTCTTTTGGCAATTGTTATAATATGTTATAACCCCAGCTCTCTCTCTCTCTCCCTCTCATGTCTCTCTCTCCCTCTCTCAACCGTGGGTAGCAAAGAGAAAAGAAGAGAAGAGAAGAAGAAGAAAGAGAAGAGGAACAAGAGAAGAGAAGAAAGGAAAAGAAGAAAAAGATGGAGAAGATGAAGCTCATCCTCACCTTCATCTTCCTCATGCTTGGAGGAGCTTGAGAGGTAAGTTCCTATCACCTCTCATGGTAGGAATAGGGTTAGGGTTGGTTTTTAAACCCTAAAACCTAGAGTTTTGAAGCTTCTAATATGTTTAGAACCTTGTAGAGACCAAGAACACATGAAATCCATGTTGTTCTTCATGAGGCTCTAATGGTGGATTTCTAGGGTTTGCTTTAAACACCCTAGAAATGGTTCGAATGCTCCTAATTGAGCTCCTAGATGATAAACAAGCTCTCTTTTGCTTGTTTTATAGATCGAAATCGGAGTATTGAGCATATGTCATGTTAGGGCATCCCAAAGAGGGGTTTTGCTCATATGGAGTTTAGATCTATTTTGACCGCTTGGAAACCTAATTGGGGACCTAATGAACGCGTTGAAATGCTCGGTTCGACAATCCGACGAGTGTACGCGAAGTTATTGACGAAACGGTCAGTTTTGGTACAGATGGCCGCAGCACGCGAAATAAAAGCCTAAAAATCGTGAGATTGGAACCGAAGTATCTTGGAGTCATGGAATAAACTCCGGAAAAGACGGATCGCGGTTCGGAGGTCGTTCGCTAAGTCGCGCAAGAGTTCGGGCCCAAACGGGTGCCGAGTGCCGCAGGAGGCCGATTGCAAGTGTCGACAAGCAATCGGAACGCGAGTTAAGGTGGGTTGTGCTTACCGAAGCGACTAGGTCGCCCTTTATGTCTTAGCAATGTAATCTCATGTTGATGCATGTGCATGTAGACAAGACTAAATGGTGCATTAATAGATATGCATAAAGTAAAATGCTAACTAATGTAAAGAATGCATGATAATGATAATGCATAGATGAAAGTGCTAAGTGGAAATGCATAGTGAGCAAGTTACATAATGCTAGTAACGCATGACAATAATGTAATGCTAGTAATGCATGATATGAAGTAAATGCATATTAATAACAATGCACAGTGAAGCATAATGATTATGGCATTTAGATAATGCTAGCTGGTGTAAAGAATGCATATCAATAATGATGCATGGATAAAGATGCTAAGTAGATAGCATGACAAGTAAAGAATGCATGTTAGCGAGGATGCATAGAGTAAATGCTAAGTAGAAAGCATGATGTATGGTATACGTATATAACTAGTTGATAACTCTAGTGTGAGTAGTGATGATTGGACAACTAGGTTGCCAGGTAGATCGAGTGGCATCTAACCTAGTATTAAAGAACAAAGGTTAAACAAGTGAACCTAGAGTCGAACGATTTAGGTGTGTGGCATCTAACCTAGTGTTAGTAAACCTAGGTCGAACTAGTAAACCTAGAAGTGGACATCTAGGCAAAGATGACATGAACCTAGCAAGTGTATCTAGGTTAAGTGACATGGACATAGAACCTAGAGTATTGGAACCTAGGTTGATGAGTACTTGAGTTCTCTCCCTCAAGAATGGAACAGAGGAGTCCAAATCCCGAGTTTCCTCGAGAGTTTCCCCGACCCCAACAAATATTTCCCCAACGTTGTTAACGTTTTTGTGGGGAGTGCTTTGACGGGTCTAAGACGTAACACATGGCCATGTGCCCTTTCACATGGCCATGTGGAAGACGCTTTGACGGGTTGGGCTCGGAGCCCAACCGTCTTTTGGATAACTCATGGCCATGTTGGTAGTTCCGCATGGCCATGTTTAAGACATGGCCATGTTGGTAGTTCCGACATGGCCATGTGTCGGACCGACTCCGATTAGGCTCTCGATTGGTTTTTAGATTGAAAAACCTAAAACCATGTGACAAAGTTTGGTGTTAAAGCCCTGAGCTTGGTATCCAGCCTTGTGACAGATGCTGGGAAGTCTGTCAGACTCTACCGAGCAGTGCGTCTAGTTTGTGAGTTTGGAGCGTTAAACGTTTCCAGGTCACGCAGTGTGAAGGTAGGATTTTCTTGTGTGAGAGAGAGAGATCTTCGAGAAAGAGAGAGAGATCTTAACCTTAGTTCTCCTTCTATTCCACCTCTAACCTCGAACTTCCTCCTAGTGGTAACAACAGAAGAAGGAATCGAACCTCTTCCTCGAATCATCTCCATTCGAGAAACGGAAGAGTACCATCTTACGAACCTAATCCCAAAATATGAGATCTTTACCTTGAATTACTACGAGATCTTCATTAATTAGAGTAAATAACGAACCCTATTACGAACATACTTCGATTAACGTTATTAACCCTAAATCCCGAGGTTTTTCTCCCGAAAACAAGCACCTCCCAAAGCTAGAGTTAACTGAGAAGAGATTGGATTAACGATCCGTATGCTTGTGCAACCACGTGAGCCAAACTCATAAGCAGCTCCGATGCACTTCTATAACTTCTTTTCCGGCTAAAGCCATGTCTAACGGCATCGTGCGCCGTATTCGAAGGTTTTTAGTGCTTTGACCTTAGCATCGTAGCACTGTAGTGGTTTTCCACCCCCACAGGTAGGGCTTCGTTGACCCGAAGGAAGATACAGGCTCAATCTTAACAACTAGTACAAAGTAGATAATAAGAATACGTAATACCCTACTAACAACATCAACGTAAAGATGAAGGAACGTACGTACAGATCATCACATCGTAACACCCGAGCTGTGAATTTGGATCTTACGTACTCCTAACCCAGCCCACTGTACTCTAGGATATCACTATTCTTATACCACTTGAACTTGAACCATTACTCTTGGTTACCTAACACTTGATCACATTACTTTTATGAACCTTGAACCTGCTCACCGTACATTTGTTCTAATTATTGTACTGCTCACCGTAAACCTGATCACATTATCTCTGTGATATTATACCTGCTCACCGTACAGCTAAATCACATAACTCTGTGTATGTTGTAGTACTGTATTTACTCACCGTAGTTTAGATCACATCACCTTGTGATACCGTAAACTTGGATCCCTATCATCTAAAAAAGGCTAACAGTACAACACCTATAATACATAAACCGTAATCACGTCAACTCCGTAACACCGGGATCATCTATCCCATAGGAGGTCACACCCCTAACCTAGTATGAGTGTATCAGACACATTGGAACCGCACCAGCGAGGTGGGTTCATCACTCGAGGCCTCATCATCAGCGCAACCCCGTCTGTATCAACAGGGCGTCTGCTCAGAGCGCACCCACATAGCGTCTAAGAGGGGTGATCGCTCTAAACTCTACACTCAGCCCCATCGTTGGAAGCCCAACCGGGACCCCATCGTTGGAAGCCCAACCGGTACTCTAACCTATAATAGCTCCGTATCAACGTGCTGCGTGATACATCATCGAGCAAGTAAGACTAATAGCTCCATATCAACGTGCTGCGTGATACATCATCGAGCAAGTAAGTACACTAATGACTCCGGATCACAGCACATCATCTAGTATATGATCCATCATCGAGTAAATAGCAAGTAACTCCGTATCATCGTACACATCTCTGTAATGATACATCATCGAGTAAAGAAATAACAACTCCGTATCATCGTACACATCTCTGTAATGATACATCATCGAGTAAAGAAATAACAACTCCGTATCATAGTACAACATCTAAGTATGACATTCCTTGACTTAAGAGCTTTAGGCTCCTAATCTGAAGCAGACCTTAGCTGATTAACAGCTCCCATAACCGAAGTCTTTCAGGCTTCCACTAATTTTACGGATTTCAACGTAAAACCTTCTCAGGCGCTCTCGACGTCACGCTTTAGACGTGACCTCGTCTCAACGAGAGCCCCTGGCCAGGGACCGTCCCTCCCTGGCCAGGGTAGTCCGACCCGACCGCTCCTAGGAACTCCGTTGGCCAGAGACCATTCCTCCCTGGCCAAGGGCTTGCAATTGGGTCGCTCTTCTCCGGCTTTAAACCGATTCAGGGCTTTCATGGTGAGAGCCCTTAGCCAGAGAGTCTGTTCCTGGCCAGAGGGCCCCTGGCCAGAGAGTCCGTCCCTGGCCAAGGGCTTGCGCTTTAGGGGAGACGGGCTTACCCTCCGAAAGCCCCTGGCCAGAGGGGCTCGACCCTGGCCAGGGAGTGACGCTTTTGTCGGGTCACTTCCAACAAATTATCTACCTTTCAACTCCCCGAATTAACGTTTTACCGGATACACTCTCCGACCCCCTGGGAGAGAGGGAGAGTCAACGAGAGAGGGAGAGAGTGTGAGAAAGGGTGAGAGAGAGATCTTTCTTTTTCTTACTCTTCTTCTTCCTCTACTTCTTTTCTTTCCTTTCCTTCTCTTCTTTCTTCTTCTTTCTCTTCCTCTTCTGATTCTTCTTCTTCTTCTGCAGAAGAAGAGAGGGAGGGAGTTCGAACCTCGAAACAAATCTCCATTCGAGATTTGGGAAATTACCATATAAATCCCAAACCCCAAAAATACCAAATCTCTGCCAAGCTTACCTTGGATAACTTCGATTCCTCTACCAAGCTCGAGCTTTAGCTTCGAGCGTGGTATCTAAAGCGGTGGCAACGGTTGGATCCCGTGCCTAAACCCTAAAAACCTTTTGATCCCAAAACTAGATAAAATTTCGCAGCGTTTGGATTAGCGACTCAGAAGCTTGCGCATCCGCTTCTGCCAAGCAGCTAGGCTGCTCGCTCACGTCTCTATAGCGGCTTTGACTATCAACTCCCAAGCAAAACGGGGCTCCACGACTTCGCTGCATGCTTCTGGCGCCGCAGCTCAACAGATCGGCGCTCCGTGATGGCTTTCCACCCCCTCACGGTAGGGCTTCGTCAACTTGACGAGGGATACAGACTCAATAATATAACTGGTCTATGTATAGCTTATATCGTAATATCCCACAATTTACGTTAACAATGTAGATATGAACGTACGATCACAATTACACCGAATCAACTATACCGTAATCTTGGATCACACGTACTCGACTTATGGTCCACTAATTGGGATATACACAGCTTTCATATACATCAATACTTTCACATCATGTCACACTTGATCTCATATCTCTTGAACAGTCTCTTGCTCACCGTAGATCAATTGTTACTTGTGTTTACTCACAGTAGATCAATTGTTACTTGTGTTTACTCACCGTAGATCGACTATAACTTGTATTCTTGGATCACATCAGTTTTTTGATACTCGAACTCATAACCCTGCAGACTAAGCTGCTACTCTGGTTGAGATCAACTATCCTGGTCAAGCACTCAAGTCTAATATGAGTGTATCGGACAGACGCGAACATCCCCAGCGTGGGGTGTCCGACACGTGAGGCCTCATAACAGTGATCTCCCCGTCAGCGGTACGCGACGGACCTGTCAGTCACATAGACAGGCGTCCGCCAGAGCCCCTTATCAAGTCACTCCGAAAAGGGATGCTCTGAATATCTGCACTCTAGCACAACGGCCTAACTAACGTACTAACCCATTTCATTATTTGTTGGGGATAACAACTCGTATATCATACCATCGATGCTTGAATTATACTAGCTGTACGTACGTACTGAGATCTAACTCCGTATCAATCTATGAATATGAGTATGAACGAATCAGGAGCAATTACGAAAGTTTAAGTATATAGATAGATGGACGTATAGATAGACACGGACAAATCTGGATCACCCTTCTAGCCGCCTCAGCCGCCGGCTTGGGTGACCCTTGATAAGCATCAAGAGTGAGGTGGGATAACGTCCAGGCTCGAGCTCGCGGGGGCCACTCCTAGCGCCGTTCCCGCATCGCGGGATCCCCTTAATCTTCTCCAAATGAAAGGATAAACGTAATCTCAACGGGACATAGATAAAACTCTCATCTAGCTACATATCCCACTCCAAAACCCTCCTAACATATATATAATATGTCCAAACCTTCTTGCGTTCAACATGAATTTACATAATTCAACTTACCTACATTATCTTATCAATTCATAGAGAGAAAGTAAGTGAACATACGATAATGAGCACTACGAACGAGAGCACAACATATCGTGACAAGCACGAAAGCAACAACAACTAACTAACACATACATAAGTTCAACAAAAGGACCCTTGAACAACATATGTTAGAGTAGCAAACTCGGAACCTGCCTGTCCCCTCTACGACAGGCAGGCCGCCAGGCAAGCGGCGCGGGCTTGGCACGGTTTAACCATCACCGGAGCCCCGCCCCCGCACTGTGTATGATACATCATCGAGAACGTAAAGTAACTTATACTCCGTATCACGTACAACATCTCATGTAGGATACATCATCGAGTAAGTTAACACATAACTCTGTATCATAGTACTAATCATCTTATAGTAACGATACAAGTACGTAAAGTACTAATGTTTCCGTATCATCGTACACATATAAAGTAATGATACATCGTCGAGAAAAGTATGGATATATAGATAGACAACGAATACGGACGAATCTGGATCACCCTTCTAGCCGCCTCAGCTGCCGGCTTGGGTGACCCTTGATATAAATATATCAAGAGTGGGGTGAAACAACGTCCCGGATCGCCGTCGCATGGCCGTCTCCTGGCACCATTCCCGTATCGCGGGATCAATCGATCGTCGAAGGAATACGTAATCTCAAGCACATGGGCTAACTGTACACTACATTTACATAAAACCCTCAACGAATATATAAAACCTCTAGTTGAACATATAAGTAAAACTCCTTCATTTACATTAGTTCCAACATTTACACTTACAGTTTACACTACATTATCGATCTTGATAGAGAGAAATACGTAAACATATAAATGAACATAGAACGAGAACAACCATATCGTGAACACCACGAAGCAACTTAGTACATACAATTAACTCAAATAAGACTCGTTGAGAACATGTACTAACGATAACAACTCGGAACCCGCCTGTCCCCTCCACGACAGGCAAGCCGCAGACTAGCTGCACGGGCCTAGGCTGGTTTAACCGCCCAGCGCCCCGCACTGTCTATTTCACCATAGTCTCGCATTTCTCGTTCATTTCTCGTTCATTTCTCGTTCATTTCTCTCTCAGATCCTACTGGATCCTCTGGGATCCTGCCTTTTGAATTCCTATATCCACGCACTCACTCTGCACCTGGATACGCCTATCGCTTTCAACTTAGCTAACCCAGTTCAAAACATTTGGAGATTCTGCTATAATCTCCATCTGAGTTCCACACCAAATAAGAACTGGTTCACACAAGTACAACCCGCTAGCTGTTGTACTTTGGCTCCCTACTCTTATCTGCGAGAACGCACTGAAAGCGGACTAAACTCAACTCAGCTACAATCAACAATGCACGAGCTGGATCTCCCAGCTCCGACTGGCACAACAGCGCCAAGTCTTTTACCACCGTGGCGCATCCGTTAGAAACAGATCTAGCCGCGCCCTACCCTGTTCATTACAGGAACTCGTTAGGTTCCGCTCGCTTCTGAACCCTGAAGCGGCTCAACCACATTGCTGTCGTCCTCCGACAGTACGCGGTCCTCCTCGCCTAATTCCCTGAGGTTTTTTGCCAACTGGCTAACCACTGGCATAGACAAAGCCGAGTAGCTCATGCCGGCCCTCAGTTCCGCCTCCACAAAGGCAGCCCCAGCCTGCTAAGCTGAAGATCGTGAAGTTTACACCTCCGCCACTCCCTCACTCGAAACCGCCGGGAGTACTAAAAGTTCCTTAAACTAGGCGGATGGAAACTACCTCTCCTACATCTAGGCACCTAACTAAGGTACCTTTGAGACAAACTCCTAGATATGAATCACGCTCGCCCTCAAGAGAGCATAGCACTCAACACAGGGTTTACACCACGCCCTACTGCCCTAGTTCGACTAGCGAACATGCTCCTGAAGCCGGCCCCTAAAGGTTTCAACACGTATGAGAATTCAACGTTTGAAAACGGCTTCAGTACCTAACTCGCAACACCCGCCGGCCCGGTACGCGTTCTACTCGCAGCGACTCCCCTACTGGTCTGGGACCGCAACCGCTGACGGAAGAGGAGAGACTCTGTCGGACGCCCATACGGTGGATATCGTATCAGCCCTCTCACTCACTACTCCTACACCGCTGGCTTCCCAAGCGTCGCACACGGCTCACCGGTACTCCTGCGCTGGGTCCAGCTCCTCGTAACGTAAGTAACAATACCATACAACGATGATAAATACGTAGTCATATCATCCCTGGTCACCTGCCCATCCACTTCTATGGACCCGTACGAACGCTCACTCTCACATCGCGGACGAACTCGTCCTTCCCACAGTGCGGGGCGCTGATTGGCGGTTAAACCTGGCCCAGCGCCGCGACGGCTGTCTGGCGGCTTGCCTGGCCCTTAAGGGGACATGCGCCTGTTTCAGAGGGGTCATGCAGGTTCCGCAGCGTTAGGTTTGTTAGTTGCTTACAAGGTTGTTCCTTGCCTATAGTTAGGTCTAACGTATTCCTTCATAGTTTATGTATTAGATGAACGATAATGTTCGTAAGTAAAATGTTGGTGAGAAATGTAGTGTCAAAGTCAAATGTAAAATTGAAGGTTTAATGTTAGAGTAATAATGTAGTCTCAAATGTTCAAACTATGTAAAAGAAAAGAACCGAAGATCAGGGGATTCGATCTGACAGTGTCCCATGACGATGGAGCCAGAGACACCACCCCGCGATAGATGACTCGATGCGGGAGCGGAGCGCGGCGGCGCGGCGTGTGCTTGCTGGACTTTTGTGGGGTTTTGGTGTGCCCCACTCTTGGTTGAGGTACCAAGGGTCACCCATGCCGGTGGGTTCCCTTTTCGAGCTGGCTATCCAGGCTCCTCCGTGACGTTGTATAATCAAGTTGTTATATGTTGTCTATATATATAAGTTAACTTTATGTACGGTACGGAGTGTTATACGCTATACTTTTAGTACGTTGTTGATCATCTAGTAAACTTAAGATGAAAATGAACCGATGAAATCGAGTGTTGAAATGAGATTCCAAAGGTAATGGAATCCTAGTGTTGTGATTGGTGATCGAAGATTCCAAAGATAATGGAATCGAGTTCGGAGATAGAGATTGAGTATTCCCAAGGAGATGGGATAGTATCTATTGGTGGGCTGAGCCGAAGCTCAGTTAGTAGACGCCTATCAGGCGCGTGACCGACGAGTTGTCGGATGACGTGAGAGAGACTGAGTCGGAGGATCGACGCTTTAGCAGCGTGTGCGACTTGTGCCGAGCTCAGCGTACTGAATAGGTAGCCACCGCTAGGGCAACGTGAATGGGTCGCACTCGAGCTCTGTACTGTATGTCAGACCGCCGCTTGCCCAGCGTGGTGTGGGTTGTTGCTAGTACAGTCTGAGTCAGTGGACCTCCGTGGGCGTAGCATGAATGGGTCGTACCTAAGTTAGACGAGTCCGCCAGACTAGGAGTTTACCGAATTGGTAGGCCGCCGCTTTAGCAGCGTATTTGCGGTTCTGTTACCAAGTTCGGGGCCCGCCACTAGAGGTACACTAGCGGGGGTTAGATGGGAGCCATGGTTCGAGCCGCCGCTTCAGCAGCGTGCTTGCGGGATCGGACATGGTCCCTGTAGTATTCAGGACCCTAAGGCCTTAGGTGAAATGGTGTCCAGCTCCCAGGTATTGGTTGGGATATGACAGCTGGATAGAGTAGGATCACCGATATGGTGAT
>NC_033624.1:6808331-6813644 GCF_001540865.1 Ananas comosus
CACACGCTTGTGAGGGTAGCTCCCTACAAGCCGGCACTCCGGAGTTGGCCTACGCGACAGTTGCTCGCCCGTGCGGGATTGGGTGCCGAAGTGGATTGCCGTGGAGAGTGTATACTACCACGGGGCCATTAGGCGCGGCGCAAGCTGGACTACCTTGAGTAGGTCCTAGTGAATGAAAATAAAAGTGAAAATGATAATGATAGTAATGAATGAGTACCAGTTGTAGTGTACAGTAGTATTTACACTTCTGTGATTATGTTTATGTTCATGTTTATAGTAGTTTCGATACTTCTATTATTCAGTTGATTCATTACTGCAGAAATCATGTTTACATGTTGAATACATGCCTGTTACCGGTTAGCACTGCATATTTCTATAACATGCACTTATCGCTTTTACTTACTTTCAGTACATCATGAGCCTAGTGGTGTAATTCGCCGAGGCTGGCGGCTTACCCACTGGGAACTATTGTTAATAGTTCTCACACCCTTTTGGTGGTTGTTTTTACAGAGCCATCTACAGGAGAGGCTAGGGATCGTGGCATGGGAGTCGCGTCTAGCTAGACATTGCTAGGAGCATGCTAGTCGATCACCTTGCTACTCGGGCTACAACCGAGGGTGATGTCCCTTTGTATAGAGAAACCACCATTGTATCTATCCTATTTTTGTATACCCGTGATGTATATGTACTCTTTGGACCGTGAACAACAGTTGTGATACTTCTCTTCTGTCGAGATTTTGGATTGTATACTCTTTGTTCTTTATATGTCGACTTGTACATTGCTCTGATATCAGGATAGGACTTTCTTTGTTTTACTTCCTATCGACTTGCTTTCTTCGTAGACGCCTTATATACTGCAGGTGTATGGCGGGTCTGTACACGTACCGGATATGCTTCCGCTGGTACTCGGGCGTGACAGATTATAGTGGTATCAGAGCCTAGGGTTGAGTCTTAGTAGGCCTAGCAAACCTTAGGCTGGTTGGACTATAAGGATAGGCTCGTGAGAGACGATGTCTAGTCGAGGTTGTTGTTAGCGAAAGTACTTTGATTGGGTACTTATAAACTCCGAATAGTAGGAGTTTGATCGGGATGTGCAATTACTAACGTTGCAGAGGGTCACGTCGGCGGCCGACAACGTGACATCGGAAGTTAGTATGCGTTACCTCTCATTGCTTTCGCTTAATTAGCTGGTTTATATCCTCAATGAGGGTTCAGTAGTATAGGATTTATTGACCTATGTTTGTTTTGTGCTGTAGTTTAAGATGCCGTTGACTCGTTCGCAAGCCGCCGGGGCAGCTGAGGTAGTGGATGCAGAGGAAGTGGGGACTTCTGTTACTTCGGGATCTAGTGGGATCCATGAGTTGCAGGATTAGCTTGCGAAGCTGACAGATTTGGTTGCTCAGCAGGCTGCGGCCGCGCGGCAGCAGATGGATGCCGCGCGTCGGCAGGAGGACAGGATGAAGAGGTTAGAGGATTTACTACTGCGACACACGACTGACAGGGAGATTCCGGATCCTATACCTACAGTACCGGGCAGGGATGCGACAGTGAGAGCACAGTCACCTGTACTGGACACACCCCCAGTAGCTCCGAGGGCAGAGACCCGACAGGAGACAGTAGTACCACCACCAGTACCTGTGGCAGCATTAGGGACAGTGTTACCCGAGATGGTGGGGGTTGAGGAGCGAGAGCGGATGATGGAACAACTGAATGAATCCCGTCGCCGCAACCCTCGTGTCTTTGACGGGGAGAAAGCAGATCACTGGGTGGTCGAGAAATGGTTAATGCACATGGAGAAGCTATTCTATGATACCTTTGTTGAGGAGCGGTACCGGGTTTGGTTTGCGACACACCACCTTGACGGCGAGGCTTACAGGTGGTGGATAGACATTCGTGAGGATCCTCGTACTGATTTGTCCGCTATTACCTGGACGCGGTTCAAGGAATTACTGTTGACTACCTATTTTTCCCAGAGTGTAAAGAGACAAATGGAAAGGGATCTGAGAAACCTAAGGCAGGGGGACAAGACAGTGGCAGAGTATGAGCGAGAGTTCTCCCGATTACTGCGCTGCGTTCCTTTGTGGTTAGAGATGATGAGGACAAGGCTCGCATATTTGAGGTGGTTTGCGACCTGCGATTTTTCGATTGGTCCAGGCGTCAAACCTATCTACTACAGGGATGTAGTGAACCGGGCCTTGATTGTTGAGAAGGGGGCAGAGATAATAAGGAAAGGGATATTGTGGATCGGAGAAGGAAAAGAGACCAGCATTGAGAGCAGTGTCAGCAATCCTTTAGAAAGCCACACAAAGTATCCGAGGGGACAGTCAGGACAGTCGAGGGGTCGAGGTTCTTCAGCACCCCGTGGAGCACCCGAGCGTCGTCGACCACCGCGCTGTGTTATCTGTGGTGGACCTCACGTACCGCCACAGTGTCCACAGCGTGGGGGCAGGTGTTTTCTTTGCGGCCAGGAGGGCCACTTTCGCTCAGAGTGCCCGAGAGGTTCTTTGCCTGCACCCTCGTCAGCTTCTGTACCTGCATCTTCAGCTCCGAGCCAGGGGACCCCGACAGCACCCTATCAGTCTAGGCGACCACCAGGACAGCGGCAGTCGGAGAGTTCGCAGCAGGGTTCGAGTGGGCGGATGTATGCCACCCAGACCGAGGGCGCCGCAGCAGAACAGGAGGTTGAGATGTGGATCGATTCCATGGAAACACTCTTCGAGGATCTGTACACGCTGGAGCGAGACAAAGTGAACCTAGCCGCGCATTACCTGAAACAATCGGCGAAGGTGTGGTGGAAAGGTGTCAAGCGAGATCGACCGCCTAGTCTCCCTCCTATGTCATGGGAAGAGTTTCGGGGAATGTTGTTCTCGATATATTTCCCCGATAGCGAGAAGCGGAAACTTCAGGAGAGGTTTCTTAAGCTGCGGCAGGGAAGTCGCACGGTCAGGCAATACGAGCGAGAATTTTTCCGTATCATGCATTGTGTCCCAAACGTGGTGCGGGACGACAAGGACAAGGCCGACTGCTTTGTGCGTGGACTTCGGCCAGACCTGTACCAGACGGTGCTTGTGCTAAAGTTGCAGACTTTTGCTGAAGTCCTGGATCGGGCCTTGTGGATAGAACAAGGCAATGCATTCCTGCGGGAGAAGCGTGAGGAACACTACAAGGAAAAAGGGAAAGAACGGCCAATGAGCGGACACGATGGTCAGTCAAGTTCCCAGCAGACCTCAGTGAGGACGCGCTCTCGATCTAGAGCTCCGGGGACGTATCACATTCGGTCCTCGGCGAGATGTGCAATTTGTGGAGGCCCTCATTTTCCACAACAATGTGAACAGCGAGAGGGCAAGTGCTTCAAGTGTGGGCTGCCGGGCCATGTGCGGGACGAGTGTCCACAAGGTGGTAACCGGGCCTTGACACTGGCGACGGCCCATTCCTCTTTGGGACAGCCGGTGGGTGTGCCACCTGCGGCATGGTCGGGGGAGCAGCCATTGAGAATGTTGCAGCCAGAGGGTTCGCGACGGGCGCCAAGTGGCCATGGATAAGCAACCCGAGCTGTGGTGCCTGCCGTTGCTCACGACGTTGTGGCAAGTATGAGTTAATTGAGCAATCATATTTTGCATAGTCCCAAGTTGGTGCATAGCATGCATTCAGCATTAGTCAGTTGCTACTACTATTACATTGCATAGTAGGGACCGAGAGGTCGGGAAAGTAGGCACCCAAGCATGCTAACAGGTTGAGAGCCGATGGTACTAGCAAATGGCTAGTGGTGATGTTGGACAGGAAACGAGGCTCGCAATGGAAACCGAGTGATGAAAGGACTCTCAAAGCAATGGGTTAGAGATTACGAGAGTCGGGCCTTGATGTTTGGGAACGCCCGAATATCCCAAAGTACTTCGGATGTGGATTCGGTAGATCGAATGGTGGAGATGAACCACTGTCGCTAAATTGGCCGGTTAGTGCCAAGTTTGGCCTGTGGGCCTAGTAGTACCTTGAGTTGAGGTGGACGAGTTGTGCCCGTGTGGCAGGTGTGCATAGGCTAAGTTGCTTGATGTTAGGCTTCGTGTGAGACGCTGTAGAGGCATAAAGCGCTCGAGTATAGATGCTTGTAGAGTGCGGTTTCGATTTAGCCGGTCGAGTGAATTGGCAGTAGCACTTCAGCAGGGCTAAGTGTGAAGTGGGCCATGGATCACTCGTGAGGGCTGGTGGCCCGCACTAGGTGCCTAGGAGCCGATAGAGTGTGTAGCTCTGTAGAGTATGTCGTGTAGGACGACGTTGGCGGGTAGTGCTTGGGGACGGCCCTTGCCTGGACCACTTGTGGACTGTGGAGCTTGGACCCATTGGGCAGGCGCAGTCAGCTGTAAGAGACAGCGAAGAGAGAGATTGGCGCGGCGAGTGCCAAAACCCTCCAACTCTTTTGAGCTTACTTTTACCCTTCCAACCGTGTTGGTAATGCCTAATTGGGACTTGTCCATTCCATCTTCTCCGCATACTTTAGGTCGATTTTGCTAAAGTCGATGATTTCTTCAGAACTCGGGGTTACATTCTCCCACCTTAAAGGAATTCGTCGCGAGAATTCAACCGAAATCAACCGGCCTACCGATTGTGCTGAGGGTACATCATTAACCGTTTCACTCCGATTTCGACCACAGCATCTGCATATCAATCCATATCATCGTGCTTCACCAATCACCAGAGTGCTTCAATCTAACAGAATCTTTGACCCTATCACGAGATGCGACACTTCGGCACGTCTCACCTAACTACTCGCAGAGAGCATCATCCACTTGTTTCCAACTGAACTGAGCGGTACAAACTCCGATTCTCCCGTGGCTTTATTAACTTCGAGCCTTATATAGAGCCACTTAGTCGGTTTCTCCTTTATTCTTTAATACCATAAGCCACGATCAACGCACTCTACTCCGCGGTGATTTGCACCGACCCTTCGTTCGCTGAATTGCGAGCCTAAGCTCATTTCACCACACATCGGTGCACCGACATCAGTCTCTACGAGTGGACCACAAGTCACCACACCTAACATAGACCTCCGACTAAATGTATCAGACGCCTACATCTCTCGCATTCCGCAGCGTAGACCCAATTATCTTGGGCGACATTCCATTGGAAACTCGGCACACACGCCAACCAGAGCTATCAATGCCCAATCACATCTAATTCTTGGTTGGGTCACTACACACTCGGTGCCGTCATCAAATCTCATGATGCTAATCACTTCGTGCCATTCCACGTAACTCGGTCTTAAGCTTCGGACTACCGTTTGACCAAAATTACTCCGCCTTACCTATAGGATCGGGC
>NC_033624.1:6813744-6877708 GCF_001540865.1 Ananas comosus
ATGATTTCTGCTTATGATGAATTCTATCGATTAATCCTCCTTTTGTTATTTATCAAATTAAAATTTGATCCAATTTTATTTATTATGGCTTTGTCATTTGATAGCTCAGTTGTCGTTTCCCTGGTATATAAGCTTCTGATATCAACAGGAAGCAGGACTTTGAGTTGTTACAAACAACTTAGGTGATGTTTTCTATTGAAAGATTGTTTCTCTTTGGAGTCAATTAGTTAGTTTACAAATACTACGTTATTGGCTTTACTTATGTTTCCCCGATTTCCAGTTTGTGTTTGGTTATGTAGATTTTTTTTATTGATTTTAATGCTTTTTTATAAGGCGATGATGAATTAAAAATATTTGCGTTATTTCGTATGACTAAGTAGAGAGTGGGACTTTAATAACACAATGATGTGCAAAACAATAATTGCCAGATGTTGTGGCGTATCTATTGATGTTATTTACAGTTTTTTGATTATATTTTTTTAGCCTGCGTTTGTTGTTCGATTTCATTGTTTTTGTTCTTTGTGTTCACTAATATGTTGCTTATAAGTGAACAAAGTTGCGGTGGCATTTAAACTGTTCTCTAAACGGTACTTATGTTTTGTAGCTTTGTTTTTTGTTGATTAATATTAAAGTTTTGGGTTGTCTATTTTTAATGCTGACTTCCTACTAATGTTTAGCAAGCTGTGTTTAGCGTTTTTGCCTAAAAGTTGTTTTTATGAAGTTCAGTGGCCCATTGACTTATTTGTTCTTGTCAATTTTTCAACTTTTTGGGAGACATCTGTTTGCACCACTGAATTTGTTATAGTCGTAGTAGTTTTGAATTTTTTTCCATTTCTTTTTGTGTGGACTTCAATAATTTATGGGTTGGTAACCGATAGAGAATTAAACAATAGCTGGGGGCAGGTTTGATGGCTCGGGGCACGTATTTGCCTATTAGTTGGGTGAAAAAAATGGTGCATATGGGCAAGTACTTGATGGGCCTCGCAGCACGTCTTGCACCTATATGACTTGCTGAAAAAAATACGCCAAGCGACTGTGCGGCAAAATAAAACGGAGAGAAAGTGCTCTTGTATTTTACCTCTATCTGAATTTTTTTTTAACTGTTTGAGCCACACATCATCATTTTTTCCCTGTCACTAATTTTCGCAATTGTTTTTATTTATATTACTTTCAGCGATGAATTTTTATTTGGTCTGCGATCCTTGTATTGCTGAATATACTTATTAGGCATAAACAGTCAAAGCTATGAAACTGTAACACAAATGCCTGGAACTTTGCAAATTGTCGAGTGTTCGAATGTGTTGATCTGTGTGTCGAGCTTTTCAGACTTTCTGAAGGTCGTAGACGTGTTACGCCCTATGGCTGCATCCGGGATTTGTGGTTTTAAGGCTGTACGTAAAGCCTAAAAAGATTGGACCTTGGTCAGCTTCGGGTACCTTGCCAGCAGAGCTTGTACCGGCAAACATAATGGTCTTGGTACCGGTATACGAGGTTGATGGTTGTACCGGTACAGCCAATCGGGCTTGTTACGGTTAATGAGCGCGACAAACCCGCAACCGAGCCTTCGGTTCATTTCGGTGGGCGCTGCACGGTACAAGGGCCGTTGTACGGTTAAAAGGTGGCAAGATTTTGTAAGCATTTTCTTTACTGCAGGGGGTTTTTTCGCGATTGTAGACTTCTATAAGTGCCCCACACCTATGCCTCCGTGGCAGAGACCACAAGTGAAGTTGAGGTAGGAGGAGCTCTCTTCCCTTCCCTTGATTTTTAACTCGCTTTTGCTTGGTTTTTAATTGGTTTCTTCCTCTATTTGCTATCTTGGTGGCTTTCCACATTAGTTGAATGCTTATGACTTGGGAGAGGAGCTAGTGGCTGCGGAGATTCAACATCATTGGAGTGGAGTCTAAGTTTGGAGCTTCTTGAGGAGGTTGAGACTTGATGTTCTGCCCTTGATCCTTGATTTGAGGTTTTGAGAGGATAACCCTAGAATGAAAATTTAGGTTTATTTGTGGCATTTTCGTTATAGGAGATTGGAGGCTTGATTCCTTGGATAGACGTTCCTCTAGATTGGATTTGGAGGGTTTCTTAGCCTCCTTTTTTTAGGCGTGAAGAGATTTTTCATAGGTGAGTTTTTGCCCATAGTAGAATGGTTAAATGTTTGAGCTATTGGTTGTTCGTTTCATTCGAGTAGTCCTTTTCCTCATCCTTAGGGTATTGGAGACTAGAGGGATACCCTCGTTGAGCAAAGAGCGAGTTTCGTTGTTCGGTGGGTTTGGTTTTTGACACAATGTGGAAAATTGCCCTCTGCGTGTTAATCGTTTTCGTTATACTATAATGCATGCATATTTATGTTGAGTAGGAAATTATATATGATTTTGTATGCTTAAAGAGCACATTATGTGTATGAAAATTTTAACTCTAATGTAGTAGAGCATATGAAAACATGCATGCATGAGCTAGTAGATGTGTAATTGCAACTTGGAAATTGCTTATCAAGTAGAAAAAAGGACTAGAATCATGTTAGTTCTTGCACTATTTGTACGCATGATTAGTGAGCAAAAGTGTCATAAAGGGGCACTTTCGACTAGAAAATCTATGAATGCATAGCTTAAGACATGAATTATGGCCATTTGTACATCTGCTATAATTCATGTTAGATGCATGATGACATAGAGATATGGTCTTAAGATACTTGAATATATTTCATGTCTGTTAGCATAGGACTGGTATTGAGACAGATCATTGCTTGTTGCCTTTGTGCTCATTCGCACATGCTTGTGAGGGTCGCCGCCTCAAGCTGCACTGTTGCCCGGATGATAGCCACCACGCACATATGACTTTTCGCCGTGCGGAGATTTGGCGCCGTATAGTGGATTGCCGTGGGTGAGGCTCATCCCTAGGTGGGTGTGATACACGGGCATTAGGCAAGGACGCAGGCCGGTAGACAGCCTTGGCGTGGGTCTTATATGATTTGGCATTATGGTGACAGAACAGTCTACACGCTGCTATATTCTAAACGCTTAAGTAGACTTGACTAGAATAGTAAAATGAATCTTTACTTACATTGTGGATTTTGGGTAGTTGGCATATTCATGCATTACATGTTGGGCATTCATGTGATATATATATAATCTAGTACGTTGCCTTTCTTACTTATGCAAATCATGCTAAGTAGAGATATCATGATTATTGGGTACTCGTTTATTTATTTATTTATAGTGCATTTATCGCTTTTGTTATAGTTCTACACTGACCCTCTTTTATAGTTTCGGGCCTAGTGGTGCATTTCACTGAAGTCAGTAATTGCCCACTGGGAACTATTATTTAATAGTTCTCACGCCCCTGTTTCTATGTTTTTCTTTCAGAGCCTTCGGCACCGGCGGAGGCACGGGATCGCGGCAAGGGTGTCGCTTAGCTAGCTCGTGGAGAGTTCTTTTGCGCTAGGTGGTTATTCCTCCTTTTTGTATTTTGAGAGAGAGAGAGGTTTTGTACCATGTATAGAGAGACTACCTTGTACTTCATTTAGCACTTGTTATGGGATTCCTATTGTACTTACTCTGTATTTTTATTTAGTGGATTTCAGCTTTATGTCCTTTTTCTTGTTATAGAACTAGTTGTACAATGCTCTGATATCACTAGATCTCTTTGTATTATTGTTTATTTATTGAAATTTTGTAGACGCCTTATATGTTTTAGACGTATGGCGGGTCTGGACACGCGCCGGGTAGGCTTCCGCTGAGCCCCGGGGCGTGACAGATTAAATAGGTATCAGAGCCTAGGGTTGAGTCTTAGGGGACCTAGCAAACCTTAGGCCGGTTGGACTATAGGAAATAGGCTCGTGAGAGACGAGGTCTATTCGACTTGTAAGCGAAAGTATTTTGATTGGGTATCTTGGATAACTCTAGAAAGTGGAGTTAAATTGAAGTGTATAACTCCTAACTTCGCGGAGGGTTACGTTGTCGGCCGACAACGTAATATCAGGAGTTAGTTGTGAAGAACACTTCCTTACTTTCGCATGATTTGAGTATTGCTTATTGAGCGGGGATGCGATAGCGTGGGTTTTACTAACTTGCGCTTTTATGTTTTGTAGTGACGATGCCGATTACTCGCTACCAATCTGCCGGGGCGGACAATGCGGCGAACTTTGAGGAGGTCGAGACCTCCGCTACCTCCGGATCTGGCGAGATCCGTGAGTTGAGGGGCCAGCTTGCGGCCCTCACCGATTTAGTCACTCAGCAGGCGGAGGCGGCCCGACAGCAGACTGAGGCGGCGCGCCGACAAGAGGCGCGGATGAAGCGCCTAGAGGACTTACTCCTGCAGCAGGCAGCAGCTTCTAGGGAGATGCAGGGCCCTACACCGCCAGCACCCGTTGTGGACGTTGCTCCGAGAGCGCCGTCCCCCATGCCCAGTTCTTCGCGTGCGGCGCCTGTGGCCGCACCCCAGGAGGAGGTTTTGGCAGCACCACCCGTGCAGAGGCCTCCGGTTGGAGCTGCTTTTCCTACTTTGGTTGAGGGGGCGGAGCGAGACAGACTGATGGAGCGCCTCAATGAGTTCAGGAGGTGCAGTCCCCGAGTCTTCGACGGCGAGAAGGTCGACCACTGGATCGTGGAGAAGTGGTTGATGCATATGGAGAAGCTCTTCCGCGACACCTTCGTGGAGGAGAGGGACAGAGTTTGGCTCGCCACTCACCATCTGGACGGCGAGGCCTATCGCTGGTGGTTGGACCTCCAGGAGAACCCCCGCACAGACTTGGTAGCTATTACTTGGACGAGGTTCAAGGAGCTTCTTTTGGCGCACTACTTCCCGACCAGCGTCAAGAGGAAGATTGAGAAGGATTTGCGCAGCTTGCGCCAGGGTGACAGGACCGTAGCCGAGTACGAGAGGGAGTTTTCTCGGCTTCTGCATTGCGTGCCTTTCGTCGTGCGGGACGACGAGGACAAGGCCCGCATCTTCGAGCGAGGATTGAGACCGTCTACCTTCCGGTTTGTGCAATCCTCTAACCTCCAAACCTACCGGGAGGTTCTGACCGATGCTGACCCCCCCAGTGCGTGATCTGTGATGGTCCACACATTCCACCGCAGTGCCCGCAGCGGGGAGGGAGGTGTTTCCAGTGTGGCCAGGAGGGCCACTTTCGGACCGAGTGCCTGAGGGGATTTTCACCGGCACCGTCGACTGCATCGGCACCGGCTCTACCAGCCGCCAGCCAGGGGACTCCATCGACACAGTACCAGCCTGGGCGGCCACCCGTCCAGCGCCAGAGCGAGGGATCTCGATAGGCTCCGAGTGGGCGTATGTATGTCGCTCAGACCGAGGAGGCGGCAGCAGCCGAGGATGCGGTTGCAGGTATCATTTTACTCGATGGCATTAGAGTTCGTGCTTTATTTGATACTGGTGCATCGCATTCATTCATAGATCGGTTGTTTGCCGAGTTGCATGGCATTCCATTGGTTCCTTTGTTGCATACGGGACATGTTGTTGTACCCCACCACGTTTTGGATATTAGAGAGTATAGCCCCAGTTGCCCTGTTCGGGTAGGAGATTGGATCATGCCTGTAGATTTGTTAGCTTTGCGCAAGCTGGGGGATTTTGACGTGGTCTTGGGCATGGATTGGTTGACCAAGTATTATGCCACGATTGACTGCAAAAATCGCACGGTTACTTTTAGAGAACCGGGGCAGACTGAGGTGGTATTTAGTGGATGCCGGAGTTCGCTGTTTGCGATGACGATCAGCTCGTTTCGAGCTAGGCAGCTGATCAGCAGAGGTTGTATAGCCTACCTGGCTAGTGTCGTGCTGAGGGGCGAGGATGACACCCCTAGGATCAAGGATATCCCGGTGGTGCGGGAGTTCCAGGATGTGTTTCCAGCTGAGCTACCGGGTATGCCTCCTGATAGGGAGATTGAGTTTGTGGTAGATCTTGTCCCTGGGACTACTCCAATCTCAAAGGCACCCTATAGGATGGCACCGGCAGAGCTGAGGGAGCTGAGGGCACAGTTGCAAGATTTGTTGGACAAAGGCTTCATTCGACCAAGCGTTTCACCTTGGGGAGCACCTGTTTTGTTCGTCAAGAAAAAGGACGGATCACTTCGCCTTTGTGTGGATTATCGTGAACTCAATAAGGTCACGATCAAGAATAAGTATCCGTTGCCGAGGATCGATGACTTGTTTGATCAGCTTCAGGGATCGTGTGTGTATTCCAAGATAGACTTGCAGTCGGGATACCACCAGTTGAAGATCAAACCCGAGGATGTATCGAAGACGACTTTTAGAACACGGTATGGACATTACGAGTTCACAGTTATGCCGTTCGGGCTTACTAATGCCCCGGCAGCTTTTATGGATTTAATGAACCGTGTTTTCAAGTCTTATCTAGACAGGTTCGTCGTGGTATTCATCGACGACATCTTGGTTTATTCCCGGAGTGATGCAGATCACGAGGAGCATTTGAGGATTGTACTCCAAGTACTTCAGGAAAATGAGCTCTATGCCAAGTTGAAGAAATGTGAATTTTGGCTTCGAGAGGTAGCCTTCCTTGGACATTTGATTTCAGGATCAGGCATAGCCGTGGATCCCAAGAAGATTGAAGCAATCAAGGATTGGCCAAGGCCGACGAGCGTCTCGGAGATGCGGAGCTTTCTTGGCTTGGCCGGCTACTATCGACGGTTTGTGGAGGGATTTGCAAGGTTATCTACTCCCCTCACGAGGCTCACGCACAAAGGAGTCAAGTTCATTTAGAATGACGCGTACGAGCGAAACTTCCAAGAGTTGAAGCAGAGATTGACGACTGCCCCAATCTTGACCCTACCAGTAGCTGGAGCAGGGTATGTGGTTTATAGTGATGCTTCACTTAATGGATTGGGCTGTGTATTGATGCAGGATGGCAAGGTGATCGCGTATGCTTCTCGCCAACTAAAGGAATATGAGAAGAACTACCCGACGCATGATTTGGAATTGGCGGCTGTAGTGTTCGCATTGAAGCTATGGCGCCACTATCTCTATGGCGAGCGGTGTGAAGTATACACGGATCACAAGAGCTTAAAGTACCTGTTCACTCAGAAGGAGTTGAACCTGAGACAGCGCAGATGGTTTGAGCTGCTCAAGGATTATGATCTGACGAT
The DNA here is from genome assembly GCF_001540865.1 of Ananas comosus. Classification (NCBI taxonomy): domain Eukaryota; kingdom Viridiplantae; phylum Streptophyta; class Magnoliopsida; order Poales; family Bromeliaceae; genus Ananas; species Ananas comosus. Next base: position 6,820,859 of record NC_033624.1, read on the forward strand.
TCTTTACCACCCGGGCAAAGCTAACGTGGTGGCAGATGCGCTAAGTAGGAAATCGATGGAAAACTTGGCGATGCATGTTGTGACTCAACCGCAGTTGATCGAGCAAATGAAGCGGTTGGAGTTGGAGATAGTGACTCCTGACACACCCTTGAGGTTGATGACATTGGTGGTGCAACCTACATTGTTGGATAGAATTAAAGAAAAGCAAGCTTCCGATGTGGAGTTGCAAAAGATTCGAGGAAAAATGGTTGATGGTTGTACTGGCGACTTCCTTTTGGATGATCAGGGATCGATGCGTTTTCGTGGGCGGATCTGTGTACCCGCGGATTCGGGAATTAAAGAGGATATTCTTCAAGAAGCGCACCGGGCGCCCTATGCTATACATCCGGGTGGCACCAAGATGTATAAGGATCTAAAGTTGCTCTATTGGTGGCCCGGGATGAAAAAGGACGTCGGCGAGTTTGTAGCTCGTTGTCTAACTTGCCAACAAGTAAAGGCTGAGCACCGAGTACCTGCGGGGAAGTTGCAGAGCCTACCTATTCCAGTGTGGAAATGGAAAAAGATCACCATGGACTTCGTGATAGGATTGCCTAGCTCTCAAGCAGGGCACGATGCTATTTGGGTGATCGTGGATAGGTTGACGAAGTCGGCGCACTTCGTGCCTATTCATACTTCTTGGACCGGGGAGAAGCTCGCACAAGTGTACCTTGATGAGATTGTGCGGCTTCATGGAGTGCCTATATCGATTGTATCAGATCGAGACATCCGGTTTGTGTCTCACTTTTGGAGGAGTCTGCAGGACGCCTTAGGCACCCGATTGGATTTCAGTACAGCATTCCACCCGCAGAGTGATGGACAGTCGGAGCGCACTATACAGACCTTAGAGGATATGCTCCGGGCATGTGTGATAGACTTTCAGGGAGGATGGTCACAGCATCTACCTATGGCGGAGTTTGCTTATAACAACAGTTATCAAGCAAGCATCAAGATGGCGCCCTTCGAAGCACTTTATGGAAGGAAGTGTAGATCGCCGCTTCATTGGAGTGAAGTGGGCGAGAGACTGGCTTTAGGCCCTGATGTGCTCCGGAAAGCTGAGGACAGAGTACGCATTGCTCGGGAGCGACTTTTGGTAGCGCAGAGCAGGCAGAGGAGCTATGCTGACCGACGGCGGCGAGACTTGGAGTTCCAAGTTGGAGACCATGTTTTCTTAAAGGTCTCGCCGACTAGAGGAATAAAGAGATTTAGGATTCGGGGAAAGTTGAGTCCCCGTTTCATTGGACCGTATGAGATTTTGGAGCGTGTAGGCCCGGTAGCGTATAGACTTGCTCTACTACCGAGCCTATCGGGTGTACACGATGTCTTTCATGTATCGGTCCTCCGGAGGTACATTCACGATCCAGCTCACATCTTGGATGCTATACCAGTGGAGCTGCATGAGGATTTGAGCTTCGAGGAGCAACCTGTGAAGATTCTAGCTCGCGAAGTGAAGAAGCCGCGGAATCGGGACATTCCGTATGTGAAGGTTCTTTGGAGCAACCACGGGGAGCGATAGGCTACGTGGGAGCTGGAGAGCGCTTTGCAAGAGCGCTACCCTCACCTTTTTCAGGTGGAGTCTTGAGGTACGTTGCATTTTGAGTTTCGCGGACGAAAGTCCTTTTTAGGAGAGGTGAATGTAACACACTGGACCTTTGCAAATTGTGAGGTTCGAGTGTTTGATCTGTGTGTCGAGCTTTTTCAGACTTTCTGGAAGGTCGTAGATAGTGTTCCGACCTATAGCTCGCATCCCGAGGATTGTGGTTTTAAGCTGGTACCAAACGCCCAAAAAGATTGGACCTTGGTCAGCTCTCGGGTAGCCTGCAGCAGAGCTTGTACCGGAACAAGACCGGTCTTGTACCGGTGCAAGGTTGATGGTTGTACTGGTACAGCCATCGGGTTTGTACCGGTACAGAGCCGCAGACCCCGCAACCCGAGCCTCGGGTTTGCATTTTCGTGGGCCTTGTACCGGTACAAGGGCCCGTGTACCGGTACAAGGTGGCAGATTTTGAGCAGTTTGATACTGCAGGGGGTTTTTCGCGATTGTAGCACTTCTATAAGTGCACCCCACGCCGCTTAGGGCCTTCCCTGTGCAGAGACCAGCAGGAGTTGAGGTAGGAGGAGCTCTCTCTCCCTTCCCTTGCATTTTTACTCCTTTTGTTTGGTTTTTATGTGGTTTTCTCTCCTCTATTTGCATCTTGGTGGCTTCTCCACCATTGTTGATGGCTTAGAGCTTGGAGAGGAGCTAGTGGCTGCGGAGATCTTCAACATCACTTGGAGTGGAGCTAAGTTTGGAGCTTCTTGAGAGGTTAGAGACTTGATTTCTCCCTTTGATCCTTGATTTGAGGTTTTTGTGAGATCAAACCCTAGAAATGAAAATTTAGGGTTTATTTGGGCATTTTCGTTTTAGGGCATTTGGAGGGTTGATTCCTTGGATTAGAACCTTCCTCTAGATTGGATTGGAAGGGTTCTAGCCTCCTTTTTGAGCTTGTGAAGAGATTTTCCATAAGAGGTGTGTTTTTGCCCTTAGTAAGAGATGGTTAATGTTTGAGCTATTAGTTGTTCGTTTCATTCGAGTAACCCTTGTTCCTACATCCTTAGGGTATTAGGAGACTAGAGGATACCCTCGTTGGAGCAAACGAGGAGTTTCGTTGTCATCGGTGGGTTTGGCTTCTTTGACATAAGGGGAAAAATGCCCCCTGCGTGGTTAAACGTTTTCGTATACTATAAATGCATGCATATTTATGTTGAGTAGAATTATTATGATTTTTGGATGCTTAAAACGCCACCATTATGTGTAATGAAAATTTTACTCTATGTAGTAGAGCCATATGAAAGACATGCATGCATGAGCTATGTAATCTGTAATTGCAACTTGGAAATATGTCTCTCAAGTGGAAAAAGGACTAGAATCATGTATTCTTGCACATATTTGTCACGCTATGACTTAGTGAGCAAAAGTGTCATAAAGGGGCACTTGAACTAGAAAACTATGAAATTGCAACTTAGAGATATGATTATAGGCCATTGTACATCTGCTATATTCCATGTTAGAGACATGATGACATAGAGATAGGTCATTGAGATACTTGATATATTCCATGTTGTTAGACATGAGGACTTGGTACTTGAGACAGATCATTGCTTGCTTGCCATTGTGCTCATTCGCACATGCTTGTGAGGGCCGCTCCCTACAAGCTGGCACTCCGGAGATAGCCATCGCGACATATGCTCGCCCGTGCGGAATTGGGCGCCGAAGTGGATTGCCGTGGGGGAGGCTCATCCCTAGAGTGGGGATGTTGACTACCACGGGGCCATTAGGCACGACGCAGGCCAGACAGCCTTTGGGTGGGTCTTATATGATTGGGATTTGGTGACAGAACATGCTACGTAAACTTCATAACTGTTAAAGTGGACTTGGACTAGAATAGTAAACAATGACATCTTTATTATCACATTGTGGACTTTGGGTAGTTGCATATTCATGCATTACATGTTGGGCATTCATGTGTATATATATCTAGTAGTTGCTTTCTTACTTATGCAAATCATGCTAAGTAGAGATATCATGATTATTGGGTACTCGTTTATTTATTTATTTACAGTGCATTTATCGCTTTTGTTATAGTTGTACACTGACCCTCTTTTATAGTTTCGGGCCTAGTGGTGCATTTCACTGAAGTCAGTAATTGCCCACTGGGAACTATTATTTAATAGTTCTCACGCCCTGTTTTTATGTTTTCCTTTCAGAGCCTTCGGCACCCGCGGAGGCACGGGATCGCGGCAAGGGTGTCGCTTAGCTAGCTCGTGGAGAGTTTTTTTGCGCTAGGTGGTTACTCCTCATTTTTGTATTTTGAGAAAGGGAGAGGTTTTGTACCATGTATAGAGAGACCACCTTGTACTTCATTTAGCACTTGTTATGGGATTCCTATTGTACTTACACTGTGTTTTTATTTCGTGGATTTTCAGCTTTATGTCTTTTTTCTTGTTATAGAACTAGTTGTACAATGCTCTGATATCACTAGATCTCTTTGTATTATTGTTTATTTATCGAAATTTTGTAGACGCCTTATATGTTTTAGACGTATGGCGGGTCTGGACGCGCGCCGGGTAGGCTTCCGCTGAGCCCCGGGGCGTGACAGAAACCATTTGGGTGGTCTAATTAAAGTTCGGTAAGAAAGAGAAGCCCAGCTTAACGAGTCTCAAAATAACTGTTTAGTTATTCTAACTAAATTTCAATTTGGGCACTCTATCTTTTGGTACTGACTTTATTGCTATTTTTCGCACGTACCAAAAAAGCATGGCGGGATGGCCGGCCTTTTGCCAATTCCTGCAGCTATCGGTTGTTACGAATATGGGTTTAACATTTAAAGAATGTGCATCAAATGTTTGGCAAAAAGGTTGTGTTCTTGGTGTCTGAGTTAGATTTATCTTGGGTACTTAACTTTCGTTACGATAGTTTGGGTTAGAAGCAACACTTAGTGAAAGCTAAACAAAATGTGAATCATAGCATTATGAAAGTAGTGTCGCAAAAGGAAAGGATACCATGTGGGTTTAAATGGTTTCCTGAGCAACGATAATACAAAATTTAAAAAATAGGCCAAGTTTGATGGCCTTAGGACAAGACTTGCACCGATTGTTGGCTGAAAAAATGTGCATTGAATATGCGACGAAAAGAATGAAAGCGTTCTTTCTATATGAGCTGATATGATATTTTGGAATCATTTGAATCCATTGATTATCCATTTTTTTTTTGTCGCTACTTTCATAATGTTTTTTATTTATATTTCTTCTAGCTTGGTTTCTGTTGATTTCATTGTTTCGTTCTTTGTGTTCACTGAATATTGCTTGTAAGCGAGCAAAAGTTGTGGGGCCATTTAACTGTTCTAAAGTGTACTTATGCTTTTTACCTATTGCTGTTGTTGATTATATAAAATTTTGTGTTCTCTATTTTTTACTACTGACTTTGTTACTAATGCTTAGCAAGCTTTGTTTATTTCATTAAGAAATAAACTTAGCTGGAAATGTGAATCATCTAGGATTCGAACTTGAGACCTCGGGTACCAACCACCAAGCCCTTCACCACTTGCTCTAGTGACTTATTTGTTTGTTATTTCTTATATCTTAGTAGTTTGAATTTTTTTCTATTTTGTTTTTTTTGTGTGGACTCAAATAGTTTTATGGGTGGTACTGATAGAGAATTAAACAATAGGGCAGGTTTGATGGCCTCGGGGCAACTCTTGCCTCTATTGTTGGCTGAAAAAATGGTCATCAATAGGGCATGTTTGATGGTCTCGCGGCAAATCTTGCACCTATTGCTCGCTGAAAAAAAAAACCCATCAACTGTGCGGGAAAAAAAAGAGAGAGAGAAAGTGCTTTTGCTATTTGACCTCATCTGATTTTTTTTAAACCATTTGAGCCCACCCATCGCCCATTTTTTTTTGTGGCACTACTTTTGTACTTTTTCTGGGGGAGGGCCTCAACTTTCTTAATTTTTTTATCTGCATATCTTTTAGTGTTATTTCTTTTTATTTCATTCATCGAACCTCAATGTTTGGTCAATTTTCCTTACATGTTTAGACTCAATGGTCCGACTTCTATACAGTTAGAGAAGACCCACGCTTGAAAGAGAAAATCAAGATTACTAACTTCGACCACATGCATGATGAAGAAAATACTTAAACAGTTTCTTCCCTTCAATTACACCCGCACTTTGTATCAATAAATCGAAATTTTAAGTCATGGGAGTTGTCGATATTTTATTAAATCAGGTGGGACTTGAGTTGAATCATCAGATCGTACTACTTTCTAAATTCTATGCACGTCGCGAAGATGTTCGCATTGATATGGAGGGCGAGATCTTTCCGGTGGAAGCGAATGGAGCGGACACAAAATAATTAGGATTAAAATTATGTTTTGTTAATTTTCAGAAATTTATTTTTGGTAATTTTGTTATAATGATTTTTTCAGATTTTAGAATGTTTTTATATGGAATAATTTTGAAAATTTGGGAATATGGTTTTACAAGTTTTAAAGTAAAACTAGGATTAGATATATTTGTATTAATAAATTTGTTAAAATCTTGATATTTGATTTGGAGGAGGATTTGAATTTCTTAATTTTATTATAAATAGGATCCAAACTTTTTGTAGAAGCAAATTTTGAAGTTTACTAATATTTTTATTTACTCTGGGAAGACATTGTTTATTCTTTTTTAATCCTGGTTTTCTAATTGAATATCACTTGAGTTTTTGGCTCATATAATTCTTTGTATTTGATTAATTAGGTTCTTTTTCTTCTACAAATTCAGATTGTCTGTCCAAATTTGTTCCCAAGGTATTGAATTATAATTCTACAAATTCATATAATTCTTTTTCTCTGTTGAAATTTTTTTCTCCTCCTTAATTTGTCAAATTTTAAGCAATACTTATAATTTTATGAATTGAAAACTAGAAAGACCTCTCCGGCATCCCATGGGGCAAGTGGGGCCCACCAGAAAAAGTGGCGGGGCTCACCTGCCCATCTTGCACGACCGTTGACTAAGAAGGAGAGAGAGAGAGAGAGAGAGAGAGCAGTAGACCTCTCTGTCTCTCTCTTTCATCTATATATATCATATTATATTATATATATAGTATGATGAGTAGTATATATATATATATATATATATATATATTATGATAAATACTGTTGAGGACTATGATACTTTTACAAGTATCACTGCTATTAGGTTTTAAGGCCATTGGATCTGTTTGATTATTAATGGCGGCCCTTGGAGTTAAACCGCATTCCAGCTACGAAGCCAGCCTACACACAGTCGATCTCCAACCTCCATCTCTCCTCCAAGGGCTAAAAACACTACACAGTATCACCCCATGATACTTTACAAGTATTCTCCCTACATCTATATATATATATATATATAATATATATATATATATAATATAATGGAGAGAGAGGAGAGAGAGAGAGAGAGAGAGAGTGTTTTGGTTGGGTATGCTTATGGAAGCACGGAGGCCTCCGTGCTTTAAGTTGTTTTCGATGTTAGACTTCGAATGACGATTGACTTTCCGTTAAAGTGATTACTGAGTATTTGAAGTACCTAGAAAATAATTTGCGATTTTTCGATATCAATTTGCCTAGTGATTCGAAGGGGCTCAAAATCAATAATTTAATGGCCGTTGGTGAGCCGGTTGCAAGTTTAACCGGTCGTAGAAATATCCAAACTACGTGAAATTTTAATAGAAATCTTTATACTATATAAAATAAGATCAATATCTTTGATCTAAATTTTTAATGTCATATCATTACATTTTGTGAGATTTTTTATTTTCCAGCCGTTAATTTGAGCCCCTTCGATCACTACGCAAATGATTATCGAAAAATCGCAAAATTATTTTCTAGGTATTCAACATACTCTAGATCAAGTCTAACGGAGCCGATCGTGATTCGCAAGTCCAACATCAAAAACAACTTGAAAGCACGGAGGCCTTCCCGTACTTCCATAAGCATACTAGCCGCACTTAATATATATATATATATATATATATATAATTATATATATATATATATATATATATATATTATAATTTATTTTATTTTTATTTAAATATGTTGTTATATAATATTTTATTTATAAATATATAATAATTTATTTTCAAAATCGATAAAAATAGTGTTTTTTTTCAATTAATTTTTTATTTTTGTATACTTTAGAGACCAAAAATAGTACTTTAGTTTTCTTTTACCTATCAATTTTGGCCCCTAAAATGTGCAAAATTTTCACTTTAGTCTCCAAATATAAAAATTCAAAATTTTAAATTTAAATCCAGAATTAATCTTAAAATTAAAATTTTGAACTAATTAGTAATTAGAATTTTGAATTATAATTTGAATTCAAAATTTAAATTGAATTTTAAATTAAATCTAAATTTTGATTTCAAACTTAAATTTTTAAAATTTTGATTTCAAACTTAAATTTTGTAAATTTTGATTTCAAATTTTAATTTTTTTGTTTTGATTTTGATCTTTGAATTTGCATTCAAAATTAAAATTTTATTTTAAAGTGATATTAATCGCTATAATAATTTACTATTGTATTTTATCTTTCCGCCGCATCGAACTTATTAATCGGTAACCCTTACCGATTAGAAGCATTAATATTTAAAAATATTAATGCATAATAGGAAAAAAAAAGTGATGTTAATAGTTATAATAATTTACTGTTGTATTGTCTTCCCGCCACATCGCGCGGGTCCGTAACTAGTACACAATCAAAGTAGAGCTTTATGAATCAGACATGTAGATAGCGCATCATGCTCCCTACTTCCCCATGAATGAGCACAAGGGCACTAAATTCAAATATTATCAATATGACACACAATTGCTAATGTGATATGCCGCAATGTGCCCAAAAGGAGATTATATCAACTTCAACAAGAATTAAACATGTTAAATTTAGTGGCATAATTGTAACACTTCGTACCTTCATTTATTTTATTTGAATAACAATTCCTTTGAAATTTGAATTTTTTCGTAAATATTAACAGTTTAGAAGCTTGGTAGCATTTAAATCTCTAATTTCAATTTCCTCGATTACTAGTGTCACCCAGCCACTCCCTCTCTCGTGCCGTACATCCCCGACAACGACTCGTCACCCCTCGCGCGTCGCGCCTCACCCTCGCATGCAGATGCACTCGCGAGACCCCGTTTGTGTTAGGGAAAAATCGCAACGAAATTCGATTGTCACTAATTCTAACTAATTTTGTAATAAAAATAAATATATTTAACTTACAGATAATTGCTAAATTCTAAAATATTGTGAAAGAAGAATGCCAAATAATTTGATTCGGAAGCGTGCGAAGTACTGCCCTAAGATGTATTCCCGTCTTTCGTGTGGAATAAATCGGAAACACCACCCTAAAATACGACCGGAATTCCTCCTTCTACGGACACGAACGCGAAAGGGATCTCAAAGTAAGACAAATTTCTTCTCACTGTTCTTCGTGCATATGAAAATATCTATGTCACTATACACTGACCACAGTAGAAGTATATATATAGATATATGCATGAAGGTAGTAGAGTTGAACGTTGGAATTCCCAACGTTCACTTCTCCTTAATTAGTTTCTAACAAAACGTCCGCCGAGAATTAGACGCGCACATGGCGCGGACGCGCACAAAGCGCAAACGTGCGCAACGTCCGCGCACGTTGCGGACTAAATGAAAAATATAATAAATAAAATTATAATTAAAATGTAGAAAATTAAAAATTAAAAAGAAGTAATTAATAATTAAAATAAGATGTAAGATTTTGAACTTTCATCAATAATTTCCTACAAAATTCAAAATCAGAAAATGAGGATTAAACTTGAAAGTCAAATAAATTAACAACTAAATCAATAAATCACTAAATCACTGGGTGTTTATACTATACAATAGGTAAGGTGTCTTTAAGGACTTAACCTCACTTAGGGCTTGTTTGGTTCAATGGTGGAATTGGAATGGATAATGGAATGAGAATGAATTGGAATGGTAATTGAAATGGCTCACTCCCCCAAAACGTTTGGTTTATTTGTGGATTGAGAATTGGAATGAGTTATTTACATTTTATTGTTTGGTTCATATAAACTAAAAAAATTATAGGATACTATAATACTAATTTTACTCTCAAATATAAATTTATATTATTTAAAATTTATAAAAAATATAATACTATTCTCTAATAAGTTTTCCAAAAAAAATATCAAATTTATTTTTAAAAACTTTTATTGATGTGGGTTAAGGATAGGGTTTTGAGAGAGGATAGATTTTTTTTTTTTTTGATGAGAAAGGGGTGAAGAGAAGGAGGGTGAGATGGTCACATGGGCTTCGAGAACTTAGTGGGCTTCCGGAATGAAATCTCAATCCGGGTTAGAAGACCGGAATCAAGTTGAAGGCTAATGAGCCATTCCCATTCCAGTCCGGAATAGGAATCCCAAACCGATTCATGCGAACAAAACAAAATTAACCGAATTTGATTAAACCGATTCCCATTCCATACCAAAAATGGGTGAACCAAACAAGCCCTTAGTGTAAATAGTTTTCATCAGAAGGAATCGGAGTGAATCAGGTCTTGAACTACGTTCCTTTGACCCTAACTTCAACTACCACACGCACAGTACAGAATTCTCCGTCGCGGGTCTGTACGTTAATGGCCATGCACAGTACCTTAATTTTTTATAAGAGTTTCTATGGACAGCCCACATCTCATAGCCGCGGCCACATACGGATACTCTTATATAGGTCGTTTCCTCCAAGGATGTGTGTAGAGTCACATCTCGAAAAAATTATCGCCTCGGATCCCATTAAGAGCTATAAGCTCAACCTCAACCACTACACAGAGCCCTACTCACCATAGGAATGGAATTGGAGCTAAAAGCTCCCCTATATAAATTGTAGAAAGTGCTCTTTGGCCAACCTAGCAGCTTATTTTTAACACATTGAACCTTCTTCAAGAGATCTACTATCACAAAGGTTGGGTTCCCACTACAGGAAGGCCCTTTACGGGCAAAGTCCTATCCCCCTCGATGACTCCAGGACCTTAGTCCTATTCAGACCTTTCGTCAAGCAATCTGCAAGATTCTGATCAGATCTGATAAAACTCAAAGAAACAATATCATGAGAGGTTAGCCATCTAACAGACTTTTGTCTCAATTTAATATGCCTACTAGCTTTAGAATTTACCAATTTCTTTTTACAAAAATCAATTGCAGCTCGAGAATCACACCTAATAGAAATAGGTGGAATAGGAGAAGAAATCAAAGGAATCGATGATAGTAGATTCTTGAGCCATTCAGCTTCAAGACAAGTAGTATCAAGAGCAACTAATTCAGCCTCCATAATACTTCTGGCTATTATAGTCGGTTTGGTAGATTGCCAAGAAACTGCACATCCACGAAGAATAAAAACATAACCAGAAGTGGACTTAATATCCAAAGAATCAGAAATCCAGTTAGCATCGCTGTATTCCTCAATTACAGCAGGATAGCCATCAAAACGAAGAGAATATGAGATAGTACCTTTAAGGTAACAAAATACTCTTTTCAAAGCAATCCAATGAGTTATATTAGGGTTACTAGTATATCTACTCAATCTCGATATGGCATAGGCAATATCAGGTCTAATCCTATTGGTTAGATACATCAAGGAACCAATAATCTGGGCCTGATTTACAGAATTACCAATGTTCTTCACAACTTGAATACTAGGATCAAAAGAAGTAGAAACAGGAGAGCAATCAGAATATCCAAATTTATCAAGAACCATTTGGGTATAATGAGATTGGGTCAGAAGAATAGAATCAGATGATCTAAGAATTTTCATTCCTAAAATCACATCTGCATCACCAAGATCCTTCATATCAAAATGAGTCAATAAAAAGAATTTAACTTGATTAATCAGATTAAGATCAGGTGCAAGGATCAGGATGTCATCAACATAGAGGCAAAGAAGAACACAACGATCATCAAATCTCTTGAAATAAAGACAATTGTCAAAATCGTTTGTCTGAAATCCATATGATTCAATAACACTGTCAAATTTCTCATACCACTGCTTAGGTGCTTGTTTTAGTCTATACAAAGAGCGGACTAATTTACACACCTTAGTTTCTTGACTAGGCACAGAGAAACCTTCAGGTTGAGTCATATAGATTTCTTTTTCAAGATCTCCATGAAAAAAAGCGGTTTTGACATCCATCTGATGAATCAAAAGCTTATGAATAGATGCTAATGCAAGAAGGACTCGGATAGTAGCAATGCGAGCAACAGGCGCATATGTGTCAAAGTAATCAACTTCGGCTTGTTGTCGAAAACCTTGAGCTATAAGCCGCACCTTACACTTCTCTACCGATCCGTCAGTCCTAAGCTTCTTTTTAAAGATCCACATATATCCTAAAGGTTGGTTCCCAGGAGGTAAATCAGTGAGAATCCAAGTGTTATTGCCAATAATTGACTCGATCTCACTATTTATAGCCTCCTTCCAAAAAGAAGCTTCAGAAGAACTCATAGCTTCATTGTATGATGAAGGTGTACTTTCAACTAAGAAAGTAAAGAAATCTTCACAAAAGTTCTTCTCGATACGAGCTCTCTTGCTTCTTCTCAATTCAGCTGGTGGGCTAGATTCTACAGGATCTAAACTATATGATAAATCAGATGCAGATAAATGATCGGATGTAGATGCATGATCAACTGTATGTATGATCAACGTCCGCGCACGTTGCGGACTAAATGAAAAATATAATAAATAAAATTATAATTAAAATGTAGGAAATTAAAAATTAAAAAGAATTAATTAATAATTAAAATAAGATGTAGGATTTTGAACTTTCATCAATAGTTTGATCACCGTTATCATCGCCATCATCCGTGGCTACCGCCGCCGCCGCACACCTCATCTATCAGCATTTTTCGTTAGCCATTGGCCCATTGATGACCTCGTCGTTTCCGTTTTTGGGAAGATTTTTTTTTTCCATTTTTTTTCCTACACATATTTTTGAGAGCATCAAATTTTCTTATTCATATTTATGTGGTTATTTTTGGGTGTTCTTTTCTTGATGTTTAGTATTAAAATTATTCAAATTTGATTTGTATTGATCTAATTTAATGTTGATTATACTGTTATTTTTTATTCTATATTCCCCACATGATTTAGTTGTATAATTTCTCTACATTCTATATGCTATTCGGAAAATGCCTAAGAGAAAGCGAATATCGTTTTTATTTCTAATTTTGATCCCATCTTAGTGCAGATTGTAAAATTATGTTTCAAATCCGAAAATTGTCTTTTCAAACACTAGAAGCTTTGTTTATTATTCGAAATTTCATTTACGTTACCTTGCTCTTTTGAACAGTTTAATTTTGAAAACTTTTCATCCTTTTGATTGATAGTTGAGTTTCGTTATGTTTATTATTCTAAATCTTCTTCGTGCTCCGTCTCAACCTATTTGAATGTATTTATAATTGATCTTGTCAACTTATGTGAGTCTAGCTATCCGAATTTAATTGTTTATATAAATTTTTCATTCTAAATGATATTGTCATCTTTATAAATTTATTTTTAGTAGTTTATAGAGAATCATAGTAATAGTGGCATTACAAATCAAATACAATTTTTCTTTTTTTGCTAACTATTTCTGAGTAATTAGCTGTTTCAAGAATAAAAGAATTATCTCACTGTTCATTATTTCCGAACCAAACTGGGCCGGAGGTGCAGGAGAGAGCAATGCCGTAGGAGAGAGGGGGAATATATAAAAAGAGAGAGTGGAGAGGAGGGAAGAGTAAGAGAAAAGAATGAGGGAGGAGAGCCGAAGAAGAAGAAAAAGAAGAGAGAAAAAAAAAAAAAAAAAAAAGGAAAAAAAAAAGAAAAAAGAGAAGGGGATGTTCTTGTAGGAGGGGAAAGAGAGTGGGGCGGACTTGTGCTGCGGCCACGTAGGCAGCGTGAGGCGGTGATACAATGAGGGGAGTAGGAAAGAGAGTCCCAGAGGTAAGGCGTGGTCGGTCTCACGGTCAATAATACATGTTGCAATAATAAATCAAACTTAATTAAAATATAATTATAGATAAGTTTAAATTTTTTATTTGATTATGATTAGGATATGTAATATAATCCAAAGTAAAATTAGATTTTATCATCTATTATAATTTGATAGCTATATATAGCTAGGCATGAATTAATTAGAGAAATAAGCTATAGTAAATATGACTGTATGAGTGTTACCCGTGTTGTAATTAAATATTTTTTATTGATAAAATATTAGTTTAGTTATCATTTTTCTCCTCCAAAATTAGTTCTTCATATTATTTTTTTTCGATTTTATATCTTGGACTATATAATCAGTATCAGTACAAATACCAGTTCCAACAATTGATATTAGAGAAAAATCACGCTTCCAATAAATATTATCAGGGCGAATCACGTTTACAACAAATACAGGATTCCACAAATAAAAATAAAGTTCGACAAAATATTCAGCCTTAGGTACCAGATATAACAATGTTATTTTGTTTGCTTCCGTTTGTAGGTTCTTTATTTTTTTTTTTTATTTAAACCAATTTTCAACCGAAAGAAATATTTGACAAATATTATTATCAACTATTTTTCATATTGAAATTTCATCTCAATTTTTATCCTCCACACCATTTTACTGCCTCTCTCTTTTACCATCATCTCTTTTACCTTCAACATGATGGCGTATATATCCAGTTAGTGGGGCAAAAATTTTATGAATATTGTGTCCAGAAAAAATTAATTTGGGGATACCCTAGATGGGCGCCACGTGTTTTGAGCCACTTCCCGACGGGCACCGTGTGGCATCCAAGCCATGGGGGCCAACTGTCACTAGGGGTGAAACTGGGTCCCAGCCTAAACAAGGCCCGGCCCGATGGGCCATGTTTGGGCCGGACTTTGGGTATTAAAAATATAACTTTGGGTTCGGGCCGGGCTTACAAATTTTGGCCCGAAAAAATTTTGGGCTTATTTGGGCATGTCCAAGCCCGGCCCGAGCCAGACCCATAAGCCCGATATATTAATTATCAAAATAAAATATTTAATTATATATATATATTATTTATCTATTAAAAGAAATAAATGATATAGTATATCATATATAGTATATATTGTTATTAATGATATGTACTTATATATATGAGGATATATTATATATTAATTTAGTTTTATATTAGGATATATTTGTTGTTAGATATTAATTTCTTTGATGTGATCAAACTAAAACTAGGTATTTTATTTTAATTTTATACAAATAAAAGTATTTATGTATTATATGATAAATGCATAAAATGGGCCTCCACAAAGCCCGATGGGCATTGGGCTTGGGTTGGGCCGGGCCTTAATTTGCAAAAAATATTAGGCAAAAGTCCGACCAAAGCCCAACATTTTCATTTGGGCCGGGCTTTGGCATAGTATTACCCGACCCAACCCGGCCCAGTTCCACCCCTAACTGTCAGACTTAGCGTTTTCGCCATAAAATTATTCTAAGTTCCTGACACATCGTCTGTTGCACTCCCAACAAAGGGGGCAACAGTATTTTTTGGTGCACTGGTGCACTATTTTTTCTTTAAAATTTTATTTTATTTTTAAATTATAATTTATATATATATATATATATATATAAAATAATAATAATATTTTAAAAATATATGTAAAAGAATTTAGAATTCAGGATTCAAAATTATTTTATACATATTTTTTAAACATCATAGTATATATCTCTATTATATTAAATTATAATTAAAAAATAAAAAATAAAATTTTAGAAAAAAAATGGTGTACCGGGTACGTGCACCAAAAAAGTCCCACTGTTCTCCCAAAAGGAAGAGCAGCAGGGGCGATGAGCCCCGTGTGGCTCGCGTGCCACGCGGCGCCGATCCAGCGCGTCCTCAAATTACACTTTATGAACATACTGTCAATAAAATTTTAGTCCCAGTTAGCCTATTCAATAGGGTAACAAATGTTACCAGCTTTCCTAATAAACGAATATATGCTCTGTAACTATACCCTTTAAAAAAAATTAAAAATTAAATACTGTCATTTATAGATAGGGATCGAATTGTTAATTTACTTAACTATATTATATCTCTACCAAAGTAAGGCCTGTTAATATCAACTTTCATTTATTACCAATGCTAAGCTCTCGTTTGAGATTGTAAAGAGATTGTATTACATCCTATGAGAGAAAAATAATTTATTTATATAATATCGAGTTTTCCATATCGTAATGAGTTAATTATAATTTATTTTTTACGATCATATTCGAGAATGGAGAAGCATATATTTATATGTCTTTATCCCAATTTTATTTTATCTAGTTAACGTTAAATAGGCTTCGGTACTATAATTTTTGGGCCAAACATATGTGGATTGTGTGCACTAACTAAAAGGGCTAAGTGAGCCCAATCAGCCCAACATGGAATCAAAGCGGTCCACTTACTAATTAAGGGTTTTTCGGAAATGCTATTAGATATAAAAGAGCTTGAGGAAAAATATATAAAAATAAAATTTTTTTGTGTTTACAGAAAGATTTTATCATCACTTTTATTCATAATATACAAAAATTATATTATAACGATTGATTGTAATTTACAATTATATAATTTTTTTTTTTTTTTTTTTTTTTTTTTTTTTTTTTTTTTTTTTGTGTTTTAGCATCACTTTTATTTATTCATAGTGCGTCCGAAGAAATAAGCTTCCCACAGTAAAGCCCATATATTTTGTTATCTGTCCACAAGAATGGTAGAGCTCATCTGGAACACACAATTTGAGATGATCCACCGCTGATAAATCGGGCATTTTGTGTATTTTAGTTCCCTCAAAATTTTTATTTTTACAAATAGTTTTAACAAATTTATATTTGTATAAATAGTCCTCTGTTTACCACGCGAGCGTCAAGGTGATATTTTTATATTGAACACGGTGATTCAATCACCGTGTTTTAATACGGTAATTGGATCACCGTATTCCTTTTTGTATTTTTTTCGTCCCCAAGTTAGAAAGGAGGGACTAAAGTTTGGATATGAATATGATAATTCAATCACTATGTTTAAACACGGCAATTTATTTATTGTATTTAACTTAAAAATATAAACATGACGCTTGTATGGTAAGAAGAGGACCATATTGCAAATATAAAATTATTAGAATTATTTATGAAGTTTTTTTTTGTTGCAGGGGTTAAATTTGAAAAAAATCCTGATAAATCAAAACAGCGAACAATCAAAATTGACTTACAAATTTTGCCACTTGTAATTGAGGGGAAACATTGTAATTATACTCTGCTGTATGCCATGCAGTGGTTATCCACTCCAAATAGGGCTACAAATGGATTGCCGATGGAGCTCCTGTCTCAATTTATTCTGAATGGAATGGTAAGTAAAAATAAAAGAATTATATAAAAACACAATTCGTTCTGAATAGAATTATATAAAAAATAATTTGTTCTAAATTCATCCCACTTTGCTAGCTAAATAGAGCGAAAGGTGGAAAACTCTTATCTTATCTTCTTTTGATCCATTCCAATCAACCAAAACCAAAAACAATCCGATCCGTTCAAAAAAGACATAATAAATAAATATAAAAAATAAAAATAAAATTAAACAGATCCGACAACAAATGGAGGGAAAGGTTGCGGACGCCTCTCAGCCACCGGATGTGCATTATTTGCATCCCTAATTCCAAGAGATATTTTCTTGCTCGCAAACAAGCGGCTGTCCCTACGTGTACAGCAGAGCGAAGCTCTAGATTGTTCCATACAGAACCGACACGTGTCCATTCAGCTCGGCTCACGACGTTTTTCTTACCACAATTTTTTTTCTTCTTTAAAGTAGCTCAAAATTCGAATTTAAGCCGAAATGTACTGGTCATGGTCAAGCAAGTTTTAAGAGCTAAAGTCCTCTTCTAAACTAATATTTAATCTAATCATTTCAAAAACTATTTTCTTCTGGTCAATGACTTGTCTAAATTTCTAGAATATATAATGACATGCCAAGTATAAAGTTTGAAAAATAATTTATAACTAGACCGAAGTATTTTTTTTCTAGAATATATAATGACATGTCAAAGTGAACAATTAATATAAGTTTCCATCAAATAATTTAAACTAGATAAATTAAAAAAATTTGATACTAAAATTAAAATATTGAAAGATTCAGGATTAAATTATATTATATATAATAAGTTTAAAATAAGTTTTCTGCATTCTTATTTATTATTATTTATTATTAATAATAATTATTATTATTATTTATTTTTGGCTCGCCGAGAGTCAACCGGGTAGAGCCGGTAGCCTCCTCGCCCCTCTTCCCGTTCTATATAAGGCAGGCCAGCAGCTCATCTGCCTGATCATGCTTCAGGTTAATGCATCACCGCTCGCTTAAAATATTTCCAATCTGACGCACGGCTTGCAGCTCATCTGCCTGATCATTTTTTTCTGGTTCTGCCGTTGAAGCGTCCAGATGGGCATCAGGCTGCAGGCGGCGGCGGCGACGCTGCAGGGGAGCATGCGGGTGGCGTCGAAATCGGTTGCCGAAGCCTCCTCGAAATCGGTTGCCGAAACCTCCTCCGCGGGGTCGAAGCGAGTGAGACGAATCCCCGGCAGGGTCGTCGCCGGCGCTGAGGATCAGCATGACCATGAGCGGAGGCGGTCCGAGGAGGCGCTGCGCACCATCATGTATTTGAGCTGCTGGGGGCCCAATTAATTAAGCTAATTAAATAAATTTACATGCCTGTTTAAATAGCACAAGGAGCAAATGAACTGGCACGGTACGCTGGAAATTAAGTTCGTGTTTGTGTGCGCGCGCATGTATGTACGTATAATATATATATATATATATATATATATATATATATATATATATATATATATATATATATATATATATATATATATATATATATATATATATATATATGCCATCTATGTTTCATGTGTGCGTGTAATTTAGTATATGTATACAGTATGCATGCTGTGGTAGAGTATGCATAAGCTATTAATCTTGATTACTTATTATTAGGGAACTGTGATATATAAACCCTTTGTACAAGGTTTCGCTGGCTTGTTCTAAATTGTAGTTGAGTACTGAGGGATATTTCAGCCTATCCAAAAGTAATTAATTGTTCCCAGCCAGTTTATTTTATTTTATTTTATTTTATTTTATTTTTTTCAGTTCTTTTCTTGAGGTGAAGTTCACTTGTAGTATTGCAATAAAAAGTAAATTAAGCTTTACTGTATTCTCATGATGGAGTTCTAGGTTGTTGTATAGTTTTTCAGGAAGGCGATGATCGAGCAAAATCCAGTGCAAATTAAGAAATTAAGAGAAAATCATAGTATTTCTTAAAACCAAGCATACAGAAAATATAAATGACAATAATTCAAATCTATGTAAGAAAGGAGAAAGGGGAAGATATATTTATCGGTTTTCGGAATATAAATATCAAGCCTTCAAAAAATTAAGTTTATAATGGTCAGGATCCAAACCCCACGGTTCGAGTTGAGACCACTACATCTCCATAAAAATCAAATTTACGGGTGTACAAGATTTTTAATATCACAACTCAACTAACGACAATATAGAGTTTACATGGGTAAACCGTAGTATAGCAAGATCTTACAAGATAAAGCTCGCTTTTATTTATTCCTGATCTTTCTCTTCCTATTTGGGCAGATGTAACAATCACCCCTTCTTAATTCGATCCTTGTACCCAAGGATCAAAAGAAGGGAATTGGCTCGTAAGAACCCCATAATCTTCCCATGTAGCGTGCTCCTCAAAAAGATTTACCCACTTTACTCGCACCTCGGTAGCCGCCTTGTCCCCGCGCCTTACCATTCTCCTTTCCAAGATTTTCTCAGGCTCTGTCAGCAGCTCGTCGTTCTCGTCCATAGTTGGTACTCTCGGGGATACCTGGACTGCTATTGGGGGACTTTTCTTTAGAAGGGAGACATGGAATTAACACTGGGTGAACTCTTGATCCTTCAAGTAATTGTAAATTATAAGCGACTGGCCCGACGAGCTCCAAAATTCTAAAAGGCCCATAATACCTTGCAGCAAGTTTTATATGTCTCCTTATGGCCACAATAGTTTGCCTGTGTGGCTGTAATTTGAGATATACCCAATCCCCCACTGCATACACCTCCTTCCTGTGTCGGTCCGCCTGTTGTTTCATTCTGCTTTGAGCTACCTGTAGCCAATCCTTCAACTCCTTAGTTAGCCTTTCTCTGTCCTCGGCCCATCCCTTAAAATCCTGAGAGGTAACTGAATCGACAGTGGCCACCAGGTAATTTGGAAGGGAATGCCCATATAAAGCTTCATATGGGGTCATGCCTATAGACAAGTGGAAGTTGGTGTTATACCACCACTTGGCTAAGGCTTAACCAGGAATGCCATCTTTTTGGATGTTGAAAGCACATACACCGTAAGTAGGTTTCTAGACATCTATTAACTCTCTCCGTTTGGCTGTCGGTTTCAGGGTGGTAAGTCGAGCTCATGTGCAGTTTGGTGCCCATCGACCAAACAGTTCCTTCCAAAATTGACTTACGAATATTTTATCCCTATCTAAGACTATCCTCTTTGGGCACCCGTGTAGCTTACAAATTGTTCCCATAAATGCTTTAGCTACATCTGAGGCAGAGAAAGGGTGTTTCAATGAAGTGAAGTGAGCGTACTTCGTGAGTCTATCTAGTACCAACATAATTGTGTCTTTCCTTGCAAATTTAGGTAACGATTCTATGAAGTCCATACTTACATCTTCCCATACTTAGTGAGGGATAGGTAAAGGTTGCAACAACCCTGAATAAGGGGTTTCATCCACCTTATTTTGAGCGCATATAGTACATCCTTTCACCTACCCTTCTACCTCTCCTTTAATCCAGGCCAAAACAAATGTCGTTTAATCCTTCTGTAAGTATTATGTATACCTAAATGGCCACCCAATGCGAAATTATGCATTTGATCAAGAATCCTTCTTCTCAACTACCCCATTTCTCCAATATTTAACTTGCCTTTGTACCTTAGTAGTTCATTGCCGTAAAAGTGGTGCCCCTGGGTGGTTGGTTGTAGAGTTAATGCATTTATCATTTTCTCATAGTGCTGGTCTCCCTTATAACTCTCCACCACCTCTTGTATCCAGGTTGGTATCACCGCAGTTATGGTTAAAGCAATCCCTTCTTCTTCCCCCTCTCCTAGAAAGTGCATCTGCCGCAGCATTCTCTTTACCTTTCTTATATTGAATGGTGTAATTAAGGCCCATTAGTTTCATCATCCCCTTTTGTTGCAGTGGTGTTGATATCCTTTGCTCTAAAAGATGTTTCAAACTTTCATGGTCTGTTTTAATCACAAAGGTTCCCGTGCTTAAATAATGCTTCCACTTTTGTACTGCCATGAGTATAGCTAGGAATTCTTTTCGTATGTCGACTACCCAAGATATTTACCCCCAATCGCTTTGCTCAAATAAGCTATTGGCCTCCCATTTTGGGACATTACTGCCCCTATTCCTATGTTGCATGCATCCATCTCTATAGTGAAAGGTTGATCAAAGTTGGGCATTGCTAATACTGGAGCCCTAATCATTGCAGCCTTCAGCTCTTCAAATGCTAGTTGGGCCACTTAGTTCAGTCAAGGGTTTACTAATTTTTCATATCCTTTAATGAATTTCCTATAGTACCCGGTCATAGTAGCCTTCAGCTCTGCAAATGGTGTCTTTACCGCCTTTGCTTTACTCATGCCAAACTTGTATATCAACTTTTCTACAAATCTCTTTTATGAAAGTGACAATGTGCCATTTTGCCTATCCGGCCAAATCTCCATGCCAAGAATTTGACGTGCCGGTCCGAAATCTTTTTCTTCAAAGGCTTTACTGAATTCATCCTTGAGTTCATTGATCTTAGCTTGTCCTTGCATACTATAAGCATGTCATCCACATACAACACCAAAACCATAAAGGTACCACTACAACATTTTGTATTAAAGGTGGCTTTTATGGATACCTATAGTAGCTTTATGAAAAGCCGCAATAAAAAGTACTGACTTTTCTAAAAAAGCCACAGAAAAAGCTGGTGAAAACTGAGTCGGTATAGGTCTATGTCAATATAACGACATCTTATAAAAGCCGCATTTTAGTGCCTATAGCGGCATATTGAAAGCCACTATTAGCATTTAAATTGTGGCACTATTTGTAATGTACCAGATTTTAATACAAAATTAAGTGTAAATAAAAATAGTGTAAGATACTATTTTTATTGGACTTGAAGAAGAAAAGTATAAGTCGGAAATGACTTATGCTGAAATCGGAATAAAAACAGGAGATTTAGAATTTTCTGTGAGAAACGGAATTGGTATTTTTAGCAGAAAATTCAAAGTGTCAGAAAATTATAAAAATCTGAGAATATGTCAAGATTATTTTTATGAGGTTAGATTTAAAGTTTCATATCATTCTGACACCCAGAAAGTAAAAAATAAAATCTGACTACTATCTGCTAGAGATTACAGTTCGGTAGGATTTTCGGTGACCAAAAATGGTCCAAACTGGAAAGTTAAGATATTTTCTTTCTTATTAGCTTAAACTGAGCCTGACTGTCAAATTTGAGCGCAAACGGACATTCAGAAGGGCTCCGGTAAAAAGGAACAGATTCTGAGCTGCTAAACTGCTGGTTGTAATAGTGTTTTGAGGGTGTTTACTATAAATGGAGCACTTGTCTCCTTCTTCTCCTTCAGCCGAGCACCACCAGCACCACCACACACACACGTATGGAATGGAGGAGAGAGAAATCCTCCCTTTCTCTTTCTAAATATCTCCCTCATCTCTCTAGATCTCTCTCTCAAATTCGCGGCGTTGGCGGAGAACGAGCTTGGGAACGCGTGAGTAGCGTCGGATCGGGTCTTCATGCGCCCGGTTGAGCGGCGTGCTTCCGACTCGGCGTTCAATATTTGGTAAGTGTTAGGATTTTGGTTAAATCCTTAATACTTGATGTTCTAGTAGCCTCTAATGTGATGTTAACATGTTTTCTCCATTTAATTTGGGTTATTTGGAGCGTTGGTAGAGGCTAGGGTTAGAAAGAGGGTTTGAAAATTAGAGAGTTTGGATCTAATAAAACCCTATTGTTCTCTAATTGAAGGTTAGAGACGAGCCGTTGATGACCCTAGGTCGCGGATTAACGGACGTTCGGCGATCGATTGCGTATTCGAGCCGAACCGGGTATCGTGTGCCGCGGGAGCTCGATTGCTAGTGTCGACAAGCAATCGGAGAGTGTTGCGAGGTGGGTTGTGCTCACTGAAATGTTCAGCTCACTTCCATGTCGAAGCGAAGTAATGTTTATTATTGATGCATATAATGATAGTTGGTTGAAGAACATATGAATGCATAAGTGAATGCTATGTTAGACTACCATTGGGTATATGATGATATATTGTAAAAGTGCTAGATGGAATGCATGATTACATAATGCTAAATGAATGCATGATGATATGTTATAGAATATGCTAGATGATATGCATGTTGACATATATGGATTATGTTAGAAGAACTATGCATGTTGACATATATGGTTTATGTTAGAAGAACTATGCATGTTGAACTTGGGTCGATAACTCTAGGTGGATTTGAGAATTCGACTGTCACGCCCCGGGACCCGGCATAGGCCCGCTCGGTGCGCGCCCAGACCCGCCATATGTCTACACATATAAGGCGTCTACACAAAAGCGGAAGAGTAAAGCATGAGAAGATCTACGACTAGAGATATCAGAGCAAGTATATAGCTAGGTTCTAACATTAGGTAGAATCAAAAGAAAATCATACTACTAAGCATAAANAGCAAAAACCACCTAAAAACCAAGAAAAAGGAAGATGAAATCCAAAATGAGGCAAGGAGGAGCTCTCTCACCTGTTTCCTCTGAGTTCTGGGCTCAGGAAACCAAAGGGGAGGCGTGGGGTATCATATAGAGGTGCAACACTGCAAAAACACCCCTGCAGTTCGAACTGTTCGAAAACTGCCAAAGTGTACCGGTACACGGGAAAGTGTACCGGTACACATCCTACGAAAATGCAAAACCGAGGCTCGGGTTCGAAATTCGCCGCAAGTGTACCGGTACAACCATCAGAAGTGTACCGGTACAAAATGTGTACCGGTACAGC
This sequence comes from Ananas comosus, assembly GCF_001540865.1. NCBI lineage: Eukaryota > Viridiplantae > Streptophyta > Magnoliopsida > Poales > Bromeliaceae > Ananas > Ananas comosus. The sequence continues at coordinate 6,844,570 of NC_033624.1, forward strand.
CATCGACCTGTCACCGGTTACACCTCGTGCAGAATGCAATCCGAGGGTAGGCTAAGTCCAACTCTTTAGTGACCTTAGCGCTACATAAAAAAACTACAATTCTCGGGATTCGAACCATAGGTCGGAACACTGTCAACGACCGACCAGAAAATCTGGAAAAGCTCAGGACACAGTCCAAATACTCGAACCTCGCAATTTGCAAAGGTCCAATGTGTTACATCGACATTGGAAAATAAGGACATATGAACTATGATACTCGATGTGAACAATTAGGATGTCAATTAGATCGAGTGGCATTTGGAACTAGTGTAGTAAAAACATTATGATATGAACATAGGGATAAAAGAATTCCCGAGTCGTTGTGATATGACTTATGAATCTAGTGTAGTAGAAACACTATGACATGAACATAGGGATAGTAGATTTCCCGAGTTGTCAAGGTGGCATTTGAATCTAGTGTGGCAGAAGCACTATGACCCTTGTAGACTGGGTATCCTCTGTAGACGAGGATTAGATCATACTCACTTAGTCTGTTTTTCGCTTGGGGTGGTCGCTTCACACAAGCAGTGGTCTCCGGAGATGTCACACTAGGGGAAGACGTAGTTGTCCCGGAAACGGTCTCGGTGTGCGAGTGCAGATTCTCCTCACCTATGAGATTTTCAAAGTGAGTCGGGGCTTAACCTTTTGGTTAGCCAGTGAGATTGAGTGACATTCTTGTGAGTGAATCCCAGCAGAGTGGATTGGCATCCCAGTTGGCGTCCCAGTTGAGTGGATTGAAGGCTGAGGTGCATGTGAGACGTCCTTCACCTCGAGCCTAGTTTTACGCGGTATTCCGCAAATGATTGACTCAAGACCGAGTCAAGTAGATAGCTTGGTAAAGGTAGATGAAACCTTGTGAGCAAACAGTAAAGATAGATGAAACCTTATGAGCAGAATTGTAACTGACATGAATCTAAGATAGAGGAAAACTTAGATGTTATTTGGATGAGCTATGGATAGCGAGACAGAAAGTAGAAGCAGTTGATCTACTTGTATTCTTGCACGTTGAGTTGCATGACTTACATTGATGCATGTTGAGTTGCATGATTTCCATTGTTGCATGTTGCGAGGCATGAACGTGATAATGTTAGTTGTATAAAATATTTAATGAAAAAGATGTATAGCTGTGGATATCTGTTGGACTAACATGTTTGCAGTGCCTCCTTCGCACCTGGTGGATTGAGCTCTTTCTTTGGGTGGCCGTACCCACTGGGAACTATGGACAATAGTTCTCACCCCACGTGGTTTTGGGGTTTCAGGTTCACACGCAACCGGCGCCGTGGCGCGAGGAAAGGGCGTAGCTTCGTAGATAGCGCCCTACCACTGAGACCAGAGATAGCGGTACCCCGAGTCAGCCTACCTAGGGGTGTAGAAAAAGAAGGAAAGCATTAATTGTGTAATCTTGATTGTATTTGAAAGAAAAGAAAATGAAAATGTAATATATAAATAGCATATGATGTGAATGCTCGTAATAGTTTAGTTGTTTTATGTTTTTGATACTTCCTTATGCAATTTGTGATTGAATATTTTTCCTAGTTGGAACCTCTTGTATTATATTGATTGCGACGCCTAGGACATAGAGGGAAAACTCTCTCCGTTCGGCGGTCTGTCGGCGGGCCCGAATCCGACCAAATAGACGGATCTCGAGGCGTGACACTATTACAGCCGCCTTTGATTATCTATAGTGGCTTTTTGCCACAATATTGCAATTTCTACCATTTTTAAGAGCTATGACATTTAAAAAGCTGTGACGCCCTAGCTTCCCAGGAGGTCACCCATCTTAGGACTACTCCCATCCTAGCACGCTTAACTCTCTTAACCTCTTGGGGCTTGCCACCACCCAAAATGCTTAAGCCGGGTTAAGAGTTTAGCCCTATTATATCTCATATATAGGACTATCTGGGGTCTCACAATCTCCCCTCCTTTAAGCCCTGACGTCCTCGTCAGGCTCAGACTCACAAATACCAGGCGATGTGAGACTCATCTCGCTAGCCCGTCATCCAGACCCTGGCTCAGCCGAGACTCATCTCACACTTCCAGCTGGTAATTGGCTCTAATACCATCTGTGACGCCCCAGCTTCCCAGGGGGTCACCCATCTTAGGACTACTCCCATCCTAGCACGCTTAACTCTCTTAACCTCTTGGGCCTTGCCACCACCCAAAATGCTTAAGCCGGGTTAAGAGTTTAGCCCTATTATATCCCATATATAGGACTATCTGGGGTCTCACAAAAGCCGTCTTTAATTAGTATAGCGGCATTTGGTGTGCCACAATACTATAATTTTTGTGGCTTTTTTTATGCTGTTAATAGAATTATGTTGTGGCTTTTTGAAAGTTGTTAATATGCATATACAATGACTTTTTATAAAGCTACAATTGATTGAAATATATGTACTTTTTAATATGTATATTAGCTAGGGATAGTAGTTGTATGGAAGATACAATATAAAAATGACACATTCATAGCAAAAAAAGTTGTTTCATTCATATATAAGTCAAGAGTATCGAATGAAGCCAAAATACTAATTGTTCCTCACATCCTCAGCATCAATAAAATGATAAAAAACTATAAGATCCAAAATCAGGTTGTTAGAAATGACACAGTAGCTCTAAACATAAAATGATGCTAAAGGGCATAGTAGGTCCAAATACAAAAGAAATGATCAAGTATCATGTCACGCCCTGGATTACTCATTTTTCCGGGCACGCCATCAGACCCGCCGTATACATAGGAATTTTTTTCGTACACGAAGCGAAGCTGTAACTGTACCTGTAATAATACAACACTACAACCAGTAGTATAGAACTGCTAGGAAAAATGAACATGGGTATATAATAAAAATGGATCAGCACATACACAGTGTCCTGGTACAAAAACACTCGCTCCAGTGAGGTATAACATCAGTATGTAATGAACCAAAAACTACAACTACCGGTAGCTGGTACTCTACTAGCTCTGGCTCGTCTGGTAGGGCTCTAACTCGCGACGCCCTTGCCACGATCAGGATGAGCAGCAGCCGACAACGACGGCTCTGCAAAACGAAAAAGAACAACTGGGCGTGAGAACTACTGTAAAAACAAGTAGTCCTTAGTGGGTGCCGCCCTCAACATCATCGGTCCACCCACTAAGTCTACAGAAGGGAGCTGGGATAGTACATAATGCTGGAACAAATCTACAGCTAAGAACCATCATACTATCATGCTCTAACACTAACAATCTGTAGAAAATGTCAATTCTGACGCAATCTCACTCGGGACTGTAACCGTACCCGTCTCAGGGACTGTGAAAACACCCGTCCCGCCTGTCGAAGCTAAAGCTACCTCCACACTAAGCAGTCAGTGGATAGCAAGTCCAAACAGGACACCTCGACATCAACGCAGAAGCACTAAGCCCGACTCCGGAGTGGCACTCGTGGGCGCTACTCAACCGAGTATGCAAGCGTATCTCTGTCGAGCTCAATCAGGCTCTCGGAGACTATAGTCAAGTATACCGGGTCCAACTGGTCTAACAACCAACGAGTCACGTGCCCTCGACACAATTTGATGCCAAAACGGCAATCTGAGTCCACCATCAATCCCGACCGCCCCCAACAGTCCGGAACAGGCTCGGCATCCCAGCACGAGCTTAACAGCAATCTACACTATCTGAGGTATCCACCACACTGATACTGCGGCGATACTAAATAACAGCGGCTCCTAAAGCTAAATCTAATAGTGTAAGCATATAACGGGTCAGAATCGCGGATTTTTTCCTAAGCCAAATCCAAGTCCGCATGTATAAGTCATCCACCAATAATATTATGCTCCAAATTCAGTTTATATGTCAAAGACATGAACAATCCACGAATTCGAGCTATCACACATGAAATGCATAACAAAAAATATACATGCCGTTAACCGAGACTTTAGGAGTAGAAATCCGATGTTAAACCCACCTCAAAAGCTAATCCAACTCCGGCGCGACGTCGAGAATGGCGGAATCGCACCCTCGCCGGACCTCCTCGCGATGCTACGGCAACAAACGTGCGCTCGAACGGCTCCGCGACGCGACGTCGGTGACGAAACACTCTACCCGAGCTCCTCCTTGCTCGGCCGATGCTAGAGAGAGAGGGAAGAAGAAACACATTAACCTTCTTTCTCAGCTCCTCTCAATCCTATATAAGCGATGGAGGGAAGTGGTGATGTGAACGAGGCACGAAATGACCAAAACACCCTCTCACCTACCCTGGTGTACCGGTACACGAGCAAGTGTACTGGTAGAAATGGCAACTCGAGAGCAGCTGCGCAAAATCTGTCGAAGTGTAGCGGTACACCCCTGATGTTGTACCGGTACAGAAAGTGTACCGGTACACCTTGATGGTTGTACCGGTACAACAAGCAGAAAATCTGCTGTTTGCAGATTCCAATGCCAAGTCCTGCTCTCGCGTCCCCGCTGAGTCCGTTTTGCGTCTATTTCGCGCCAACGTGACTCGTACTTGTCCCGACACTCTCCAGAGCTGTCGACAAGCCTCTTTTGCTGAACACCAGGGATACCACATCCTCCCCCACTATAAAAAGTTTCGTCCTCGAAACTTAAACATACCTCAGCCCTGGGCATCGAACAGATAGGGATAGGACTCCCTCATCACCGTCTCAGGCTCCCAAGTCGCCTCCCGCTCCTCGTGATTACTCTACTGTACTTTTATATACGGGATGACCCGATTCTTTCGTCTCCCGAGCAAGAATCCGCAGCGGTCGCTCCTCGTATCTCAGATCCTTGCCAATCTCTAGTTGAGTGAAGTCGATCACGTGAGAAAGATCGAACACATATCTCCTCAATGCCGAGATGTGGAAGACATCGTGGATACCGGCTAGTCGAGGAGGTAGAGCAATCCTATAAGCAACCGGTCCTACTCGCTCCAATACCTCAAAAGGGCCAACGAAACGTGGACTGAGCTTTCCACGTACTCCGAATCTACGAATCCCTCTGGATGGTGAGACTTTGAGAAAAACATGATATTCAACCTGGAACTCTAAGTCTCGTCTCCTGGTATCGGCGTAGCTCTTCTGGAGGCTCTGGGCTGTTAAAAGGTGTCGTCGAACAATGAAAGTTTTGAGGAGCCCAAGGATCTATCTAGGTTGTATCTATCACCTAGAGGGGGGTGAATAGGTGAACTATAATTATACAGCTAAACTAGAGGCGAAGCGAACCTCAAGAGAAGGAACCAAAAGATGCTATGAGGATTCGCTTCCTAGTGGTATTAGTACTACGAGAAGTACTTGCCGCAGCACCTAAGCCGCACTTGTTTCCGCCAAGCACCTAAGCCTAGCAACCGAGCACCTAAGCTCACCGCAGCACCTAAGCCGCACTAACTTCGAAGCACCTAAGCTTCACCTCCGCAAGCACCTAAGCCTGCACTCCCGCACCTGTTGGGCCTCCCATCGCGCTTCTAAGTATCCTCCAATTCTCTCCAATTCAAGCACCTCAGCCATTAGTGGAACATTAGAAAAGAAAATCACTTAACAAAAAGCGCACAACCAGGGCACCCAAAAAGAGGTTCAACCTCAAAGGGGTGCATTTAGAGCCACACGAAAAATAAAAGGCGTAAATAAAAATAACGTAGCTCTAAACACCAAAAACCGGCNTTTGATGAAATCTGAGCCTCTAGGGTTTCTCAATTATGTATTCTTGTGATGCTTAATCAATTAGAGAACCCCTATAGCTTATTTATAGACTTTAGAATCAAAACAGAGTAGGATTAGAAAGTTTCTTTCCAAAATCAGCACCTTGTACCGGAACAAGGAATGTTGTCCAGGGTACAGCATGACGGAAGATTTTTCTGCGAAGCTCCTGTACCCTGGATAGGCTGTTGCTTGTTCCGGAACAGGGCTTGTACCGGTACAGCATGAAGCTTGTACCGGAACAACCATCAAACTTTCTGCGCAACGTTGATGGCTGTACCCTGGACAGAAAATCCTTGTACCGGTACAGCAATGCAATTTTCGCTGAAACTGCATTGTTTTGGATTTTACAAACTCTTAGAAACTTTCTTAATCAATTACAACTTGAAAACATGATTCTAAGATCTATAATTAAGTATGAATCACCATAAACAAGATTTAAAGCTTACCTACGCATTGTGATTCATGTTTTACGTGTTTTGCATCCTTTCCGATTCTTCGAAGTCTTGGATTGTTCGATCTTCAATACTCCGCTCCGAACTTCTTCAAGACTCCGACTCGACCCACGAAACTTGCCAACACATAGGACCTAACAAACAATTCTTATCTTTTCCTCAGTCTCAAGCAAGATCTCAGGCCCTAGTGTCCTCCTCTCACCTACATCACTCCAAAACAAAGGGGATCGACATCTGCGTCCATACAACGCCTCAAATGGAGCCATCTGGATGCTTGTTTGATAGCTGTTGTTGTACGCAAACTAGCCAGTCTCAAATGTCGATACCACCCTCTTCCAAAATTCAGGATGCATGCCCTCAGCATGTCCTCCAGAGTCTGTATGGTCCTCTCTGACTGACTATCTGTCTGTGGGTGAAACGCCGTGCTGAAATGCAGCTGTGTACCCAAGGCTGTCTGAAGACTCCGCCAAAAGTGTGAAACAAACCTCGGGTCCCTGTCCGATACAATCGATATCGGCACACCATGCAGCCTGACGATCTCATCCAAGTATAACTGCGCGAGTCTCTCTTTGGACCAGGTGGTCTGAACTGGTAGGAAGTGAGCAGACTTAGTCAGTCTGTCCACTATCACCCAAATAGCATCGAAACCACCCTGTGCTCTAGGCAACCCCACGACGAAATCCATTGTGATCTGCTCCCATTTCCACTCGACCACTGACAGACTTTGCAGCTTGCCAGCAGGTACCTGATGCTCTGCCTTTACCTGTTGGCAAGTCAAACAATGAGCCATATATCTGCCAATGTCTCTCTTCATTCCATTCCACCAAAAATGTGCCTTTAAATCCTTATGCATCTTAGTTCCACCAAGGTGAACTGTGTAAGGTGAATAATGAGTCTCTCTCAAAATATCCTCTCGAATCTCAAAATTCATAGGCACACACAGTCGGTACCTATATCATAGTACTCCCAAACTGTCCACAACAAAACCCTCTGCCTGTCCCGTATCCAACTGCTCTCGAATCCTCAACAAGTGTGGGTCTCCACTCTGTTTCTCTCGGATCCTATCCAACAGAGTGGGCTGCAAGACCATAGACATCAGTCTTGCAGTAGGCCCCGGGGACACAATTTCGATCCTCAACCGCTGCAGTTCCTCGAGTAACGGTCTCTGCTGTGTGATCATCAAACTCAAGCTCTGCACTGCCTTCCTGCTCAACGCATCTGCCACCACATTCGCCTTGTCGGAATGATACTGAATACTAATGTCATAGTCCTTCAGTAACTCCAACCATCAGCATTGCCTCAAGTTCAACTCCCTCTGGGTGAGCAGATACTTGAGACTTTTATGATCAGTGAAAACCTCACAATGCTCGCCGTACAAGTAATGACGCCACAACTTCAAAGCAAAGACTACCGCGGCAAGCTCCAAGTCATGCGTAAGTAATTCTTCTCATAATCCTTTAACTGTCGTGAAGCATAAGCAATTACCCTACCATGCTGCATCAGCACACAGCCCAGCCCGCTGTGCGATGCATCACTGTAAATCACAAATCCTTTCCCCATCACAGGTAGGGCAAGAATAGAAGCTGACGTCAACCTCTGTCTCAACTCATCAAAGCTCCTCTGATAATCCTCACTCCAGATGAACCGAACCCTCTTTCGAGTCAATCGAGTGAGGGGTGTGGAAAGCTTCGCAAAGCCTTCCACAAACCGACGGTAATAACCAGCAAGTTCCAGAAAACTCCTCACCTCTGTCACCGTCGTCGATCTGGGCCAATCCCGAATAGCATCGATCTTCTTCGGGTCCACTGCTACTCCCTCTGCAGAAATCACGTGGCCCAAGAAAACAACCTCCCACAACCAGAACTCGCACTTCTTTAACTTGGCATACAACTTCTTCTCTCGCAGAAGTTGTAGCACAGTCCTCAAGTGCTCCTCATGCTCGGCATCACTCCGGGAGTATATCAAAATATCGTCGATGAAGACTACTACAAATCTATCCAAGAACGGCTTGAACACTCTGTTCATCAAATCCATAAATGCAGCAGGAGCATTCGTCAATCCAAAAGGCATCACCGTAAACTCATAATGCCCATACCAAGTCCGAAAAGCCGTCTTGGGAACATCCTCGGCCCTCACCCTCAGCTGGTGGTAACCTGACTGGAGGTCAATTTTCGAGAAGACACAAGATCCTTGCAGTTTATCAAACAGATCATCAATGCGCAGCAAAGGATACTTGTTCTTGATGGTCACTTTATTCAGCTCCCGATAATCCACACATAACCTGAGCGAACCATTCTTTTTCTTTACAAATAACACCAGCGCTTCCCAAGGTGACACACTGGGTCTCACATACCCCGTACCCATCAGATCCTAAAGCTGTGCCTTTAGCTCTCTCAGCTCCGCTGGTGCCATCCGATACGGTACCTTTGAGATTGGTGCAGTTCCAAGAACTACATCAATCACGAACTCAATCTCCCTCTCCGGCGGCATCGTCATCAACTCTAGGGGAAACACATCTGGAAACTTGCGGACTACAGGAATATCCTCGAGTCCCGGCGCCGCCGTAGATACCTCTACAACAGTTACTAGAAATGCCACACATCCTCTACTCATCATCTGTCGAGCACTCGTTGAAGATATCCAAGTGGCAAACAACGTGCTCCTGCAGCCCCTAAAAGTGAACTCCTCCTGGCCTGGCTCGCGGAACGTCACCATCCTCGCTCCACAATTAATAGTAGCATAGTACCGCGCCAGCCAGTCCATACCGAGCACAACGTCAAAGTCCTGCAGCTGCCCTAACACCAACAGGTCTGCGGGCATGATCCACGAATCCAACTGCACCGAACATGACCAACAACACTCTGCAACCTATAACACATGGTCGGGGATCTGCACCTCTCGTGCCTGTGACAACGCCCCTAACTCTAGACCATGCAACAATGCAAATGCTCGGCTAACAAAGAAATGTGATGCACCGGTATCAAATAGAGTGCGAACTCTAATGCCATAAATCAAAGTAATACCTCCCACTACTCGGTCGGCTGCTGTAGAGTCCTCCACCTGGGCTGCATAGAACCGCCCACTCGGCGCCTGCTGCCTCCGCTCACTCTGACGGGGCATGGACGATCTATCCTCCTGGCGGAAACTCCGAGCTGCTCCAAAAGATTGCGGAGGTCCTGGCTGTGCTGATGTGATCGATGGTGCTTGTGATGCTGCTCGAGGACAAGCTGATCTCATATGCCCGGGCAGTCCGCAACTGTAACACCTGCCCTCTCTCTGCTCGCACTGCTGGAGCCAGTGGGGTCCCCCGCAGATCACACACTACGGTATCCTTGGTGACTGTCCCTGCTGACAGGGTCCCCCAGAATGCTGACGCCCTGAAGACCCACGACCCTGAGAGCGCGATCGGGGTGGTCTCGGCGGACGCCTACTGCTCGACGGTCCTGCATCATTTAGAAAGGGGCGCTTCCGGTCTTGACTCTGCCTCACTGCCTGAGTCCTCTCCTGAAGCGACACCTCATCTCTCTCCACCCATAAGGCCTGCTCTATGGATGCAGCCAGGGTTCTCGACCTCTGCGCCCGCACAAACCTGAAGATGTCGGGTCTCAGCCCCTGCTCAAATAGATAAACCCTGTGTGCCTCGTCCCTGGCCACAAATGGCACATAGTTCAGGAGTCGAGTAAACTCCCGAATGTACTCCTGCACTGGCCGATCCCCCTGCTGAATCCTCTTCAAATCCTCCTCGAGCTTCTATTTCACACTGTTGGGAAAATACATCCCAAACAGCATTCCACAGAACTCATCCCATCTCATCTGCAACGCTACCAATCCCTGATCTCGCCTCACTCTCCTCCACAAGGCGTGTGCATCGCCTGCCACGCAATGGCCTCCCAACGATACCTGCTCCCACTCAGGAATGAACAGATCCTCAAAAAGCTTCTCCATCGCACTGACCCATCCCTCAACGACCCAGGCCCCAGTGCCACTGCAATCGAAGGTCGACGGATCAAAACGGCGAAAACGAGCCAGCCTCTCGGTCATCCGCTCCCGCTCGGCCTCGGTCAACTGTCCTGGCCCTCTAGAAGGCGCAACCGGCGCTGCGAGAATATCCATAAGCGGGGGTACAGCTGCGGTTGGTGCTGCAGCTGAAGTAGTCGGAGGTGGAACAACCGACTCTGGTGCTCTCGGTACTGTACTCGGTGGCGGAGCTACCCTCTCGCACAACCTCTCCAACAACTCCCCCTGTCGCCTCGTCACCTCAGTCAGGGCGGCTATCTGTGCACTCATGTCAGGGGATGCACTCGCCTCCGGTCGAACACTCTGCTCCACAACAGGAGGTACACTCGGCTCCGCCTGCTCCAGCATCTCGGAAGGTCCTGCACGATCCTGTGTCAACTGGGCACGCTTCCGCAACGACGGTCGACCTCGGCGATGATACTGTGAGAAACAAAACAGGGTCAGCAACTCAAGCACTCTCGACCGAATCAACGAAAGTCTGGAATGCGGCCCCTGTTTCTCCTCAAAATTATGTCGTCTGCAGCCAACATAATTTCTCTGGAACGAAACAGACACTCCTTCAATCACTCACTCCACTCTAGGAGGAGTTAAATAATTAATCATTGACTTTCGCTATAAATCACGCCTCTCGCATCTTGCTTTCCTAAGGTTTGCCAAACTTAGGTTTCCTAGGTCCCAACGACCTAATGCTAAGCTCTGATACCAACTTAATCTGTCACGCCCCGGATTACTCGTTTCCCCGGGCACGCCAACAAACCCGCCGTATACATAGAAATTTTTTTTGTACACGAAGCGAAGCTGTAACTGTACCTGTAATAATACAACACTACAACCAGTAGTATAGAGCTGCTAGGAAAAATAAACATGGGTATATAATAAAAATGGATCAGTACATACACAGTGTCCTGGTACAAAAACACTCGCTCCAGCGAGGTATAACATCAGTATGTAATGAATCAAAAACTACAACTACCTGTAGCTGGTACTCCACTAGCTCTGGCTCGTCTGGTAGGGCTCTAACTCGCGACGCCCTTACCACGATCAGGATCAGTAGCAGCCGACGATGACGGCTCTGCAAAACGAAAAGGAACAACTGGGCGTGAGAACTACTATAAAAACAAGTAGTCCTCAGTGGGTGCCGCCCTCAACATCATCGGTCCACCCACTAAGTCTACAGAAGGGAGCTGGGATAGTACATAATGCTGGAACAAAATCTACAGCTAAGAACCATCATACTATCATGCTCTAACACTAACAATCTGTAGAAAATGTCAATCCTAAAGCAATATCACTCGGGACTGTAACCGTACCCGTCTCAGGGACTGTGAACACACTCGTCCCGCCTGTCGAAGCTAAAACTATCTCCACACTAAGCAGTCAGTGGATAGCAAGTCCAAACAGGACACCTCGACATTAACGCAGAAGCACTAAGCCCGACTCCGGAGTGGCACTCGTAGGCGCTACCCAACCGAGAATGCAAGCGTATCTCTGTCGAGCTCAATCAGGCTCTCGCAGACTATAGTCAAGTATACCGGGTCCAACTGGTCTAACAACCAACGAGTCACATGCCCTCGACACAATCTGATGCCAAAACGGCAATCTGAGTCCACCGTCAATCCCGACGGCCCCCAACAGTCCGGAACAGTCTGAACACTACTGTAAAAATAGGCTCGGCATCCCAGCACGAGCATAACAGCAATCTAGACTACTTGGGGTATCCACCACGCTGATACTGCGGCGATACCAAATAACAACGGCTCCTAAAGCTAAATTTGGTAGTGTAAGCATATGACGGGTTAGAATCGCGGATTTTTTCCTAAGGCAAATCCAAGTCCGCATGTATAAGTCATCCACCAATAATACTATGCTCCAAATTCAGTTTAGATGTCAAAGACATGAACAATCCACGAATTCGAGCTATCACACATGAAATGCATAACACAAAATATACATGCCGTTAACCGAGACTTTAGGAGTAGAAATCCGATGATAAACCCACCTCAAAAGCTAATCCAACTCCGGCGCGACGTTGAGAACGGCGGAATCGCACCCTCTCCCGACCTCCTCGCGATGCTATGACAACAAACATGCGCTCGAACGGCTTCGCGACGCGACGTCGGCGACGAAACACTCCACTCGAGCTCCTCCTTGCTCGGCCGATGCTAGAGAGAGAGAGGGAAGAAGAAACACAACAACCTTCTCTCTCAGCTCCTCTCAATCCTATATAAGCGGTAGAGGAAAGTGGTGATGTGAACGAGGCACGAAATGACCAAAACACCCTCTTACCTACCCTGGTGTACCGATACACGAGCAAGTGTACCGATACAAATGGCAACCCGAGAGCAGCTGCGCAAAATCTGTCGAAGTGTACTGGTGCACCCCTGATGTTGTACCGGTACAGAAAGTGTACCAGTACACCTTGATGGTTGTACCGGTACAACAAGCAGAAAATCTGCTGTTTGCAGATTCCAATGCCAAGTCTTGCTCTCGCGTCCCCGCTGAGTCCGTTTTGCGTCTATTTTGCACCAACGTGACTCGGACTTGTCCCGACACTCTCCAGAGCTGTCGACAAGCCTCTCCTGCTTAACACCAGGGATACCACATATCACTGGAAGGATTTGATGATGCTGATGTATAGCAAGTGCCCGAAGACACAGGATCCTGCAACAAAAACAAAAATTTCTTTCAATAAAATAAGAATATAGTTAACAATTAAAACATAGTTATAAAATTGATAAAATTATCTAGATAAAGTCATTTTTCCTACCTGACGACTACCACCAAGGTTATAATTTGGCATTTTTAGTCTTATAAATTTCATAACGGTAACTAATTGTGACTTCTGTTGGGAAACCATTTTTTTATTCTCTTGCACTTCCCCTCTTAACTTTTGTACTTCTTCCATTGATTCCGAGTTATAACACACACAACTTTCAGATGGGATCAATCCTAGCCCTCCCACTCGGCCACCATACTTTTTTCTTATAACTTCGATATAAATTTTGTTTTCCATTGCAATCACATCCTCTCGAGAAGATTCAGATGTTCCCGAGCAATTAGCCAATTTGTCTTTAGCATCAACCTATACAATAAGTTTTGTTAGCACATTTATAGAAAGCATCAACTTATGAAAGATAAAATGACACGAGCAGCATTCCTACAAACCCATAGTCCCAAAATATGAAACAATAACAAAAAGAAAATAGTTTGCTCCACGAGTCCCAGCAAATATTCAAACAGTTGATATAGGCTACCAGAGATACACAATTCAACTTAGACTTTCAACATTTTCCTTTCAGAATCATTTAAACAGAGAGATGAAAACATTAAAGGATCACTTTCTAACTTCACAATGCATGCGCATCGCATGAATTATCAAAATTACACATTACCTTTTAAAGATATACTACAAATTTATATAGAAATTATACGGACATTACATGATAACAACATTTAGGTTAAAATGAGAGGTGCAACATCATAGCCAGTTTGGCACACTATTATTTACTCATTACGGGGAATAAACATCATGATATAAAAGCACAAATATAATATGTAACAAGATTTGATGCTCCACATAAGTAAAACTATCAAATAAGTATTGCAAGCTTAGTTATCAACACATTTATTCAGCACATAAGGATAATATCCAAGAGCTCTAGGATGTTTCATGTTTAGGAATTTAAATTAAAAAAAGACAACGATTTGACCATCGACTATCTAAACGAATGTTGCATGGAACTATACTAAAAGAATCCATTAACTTAGACATGCTATCTAGCTAGATTATAGACATATAGTAAATATAGAGTTTAAAGCTAACAAACATAGTATTAAAATTACCTTTAATTTTTTCGCATCGTCACTTATAAATGATCCATTTTTTTTCGTGTGAGTTAGTTCGAACATCTCAACAAGTCCATGTACTCTGCCAGTTGTATCTTCCTGCAAATATCATAATATAGACAAGTATAAGAATGTTGCAATAACATAAGTTTTACGACAATCAATAAAATAAATAGTTACAATTTCCTCCACACCACCACATACAACATCATAGTAACAAACCATTACATAAGAAACAGGGCAAAAGCTAGCATGAACATATAGTGTGTCATGTTTAGGATTTGAAACAATAGAACTAATTGATATAGAAAAGATAAATGAAGAAGACGATGACTTCTTTCTTAGATTATTGTATCTTGGTGTGGCACAAACCATTAGTTATCTTTATATAGATTCTTGAAATGCATACTGATAAGGAAACAATAAGATATATAAACAACCCATAAAGAAGTGGTTGATCACATTTTCGGTATTCAGAATCATCAGATACCTAACTGATTTGAATTCCAAACTAATTCGTAATTTTGATCATTCTTCAAAGGTGTATTTATCTAACAAACATAGGGAGTTATATATGCAAAAGATTGTAAAACCTCTCTTAGTAACACCTCCACCCATCCTTTATTCTTGCGAAGCCACCATTAGTTTAAAAACCCAGAAAAGCAAACCATTAGTAGTAGTAGTAGTAGTAGTAGTAGAACTATAGTAGTAGGTACTAAGAGGGCCTATTTTATAATATTTTGCTCTTTTCTTATCTTTTATATAGGCAGTAGAGGGCCTCTTTGTAATTACCATCTTTTTTTTCTAATATTTTTCCTGCCACAAAACATAATAATAAGCATCATTAGAGCTCTTATAGGTTATCATTTGATTGAGAGAATGAGAAAAAAACAGAAAAACAAAAACAAAAACAAAAACAAAATAATGGTGCTGTTATTTCCAAGTAGAGATTACAATGTCTTTTTCGTGTGGATTCGGTAGATTGTTATTTCCTACTAATTCCATGGTGCCTTTGGACTAATTTATTTGGTCCTTGAGGTAACAGCAAATTAATTGAAAACGTATTAAGAAAAGAAATTATCTGAAATGGATTGTGAATTTACTATTCTCCTTTTTTTTGTCTTCTTCTCTCTCATACATCAATCATTAAAAGTCAACCAGAGTATAGAAAGCATTATCTAGAAATAAAGCATTGACACCATTACATAACAAAAATAAATCATACCTTGGCAACATCAGAGTATAAAAAGTCAACCAGGCTCAACCACTGCTACTTTACTGCACCAGGAAGCACATTCTTACTAGTCTCTTCTTTCGGTTTTGTTCGGTCAAAATGCTTGGCCTTCAATTCAGCTTTGTAGTCTTTCCATTTCTTGTTTAAAGATCTCATGACAAAGGCTCGATACTTTTTTTGATTGAAATTGAAATTTTGACTGCAAAGACAATATACACAGAATTAAAAGAAATATAAATAATAAGATGGTTATATAAACACATGTAAACAGTGTAAAATGTGTCAAATACCATGACAAAAGACAAAGCTTCATTTTTCAGTGCAATTGGCATTCATCTCCAATTAATGTAATTTAGAGGGCAGAATTGACCATTTCATGCAACTATTCTGCAAAAACCAGCGAGCAACCTTGCCTCCTTATTTATGGGTTGCCCTCTTTTGTTAAATAGAACTTGAATACGCCAACTCTCATTCATTTCCCATATCTCCTTTAATGTTGTGTGACCTCTCTTTCTTTCTCTTTTTCCATCGTCATGAACTACAAAAAAGCCAATGTTATAATTAGGCTTTAATTACGTATAGGTTAGCTTTATAGAAATAGTATCATCAAAGTAAAATGAACCACAAAAAGAAAAATATAAGATAATACAAAAAATAAAAATGAAACAAACCGATTAGTAGAGCAGTGTATACAATTCTCAAAAGGTTAATTGGGAGTGAAAAAAAAAGAGTCACAACAACCAGCATTATAATGTTGGTAACAAGTACCATAAGCAACACCATCAGCAACCAAACTTCCAGAACAAGATAGAGATGGAAGCTATACCTATACACAGAAGACTACCTCAGAGCTTAAACATTGGAAGAGGTCTGCACTTCGATTGCTTGCGTAAGACTTGCAATCCTCTGCGCTTTACGCAAGCCTAAGCCTGAGTATATTTGACAACCTTTTTTTAATAAAATTTTTTTTATTAACATCACTGATGGTTTATAAGATATTGGCTAACTTGCCTGAGTTGTCCAACAGGGTCTTAGCCCGGCATGTTAACTGTTCAGTTCCCACATCTATACTTTTGGGAAAGAAATTGGTAGCAAACCACAATTCTAAGTGCTCAAACTCTTGTAAGCACAACCAGGACTCAATAGAACGAAGTGTTAATGTTTGCATAGCCTAACATCTGCCTAACATCTTGGAGTCAATAAAATACTAAGATCATGCACAGAAATGAAAAGAACAAGTGGTTTCTAGAACTGCAAGTTCTGATCCACAAACTGATGCATAATCTAGCTAATTTGCATGATTGGACCACTCATTAATCAGATTTAATTTTCCAGTGCCCAATAGCTCAGCTAAACACAAGTACCAAGATTTTAAAAAAATATGACAACCAAACCAAAGCAGCAAAACTGCAATATATGAGAATGTTAGATATCTCAAAACCGAACCAAAGCAGCTACAAAAATTTTTCTTTCAGAGTGAGACTTTTACACAAGAATGGAATACAGATTCCTATATTATGAGGTTGGTTAGATATCTCAAATCCTGACTATAAATGATGGCATTCAGCCTTTTCATTTTACTCACATCTTGCCTATTTCATGCCTTTAAGGTTAGAACCGTGAGTTTCCTGAATGAGATCCTCATCAAAGACATGTTTTAATAGCGTGCAAATAGTAAACTGGAAGAGGAATAGAACATTCTTCAGTCACAAGGAAGCGTAAGCAACTAAACTTGTAAAGTGCCTTCTTTTGTCTCATAAAACTAATTTAAGAAATCAATACTCAGATTGAAGCAGATTTTATGCATGCTTAAGCTCTGCAAATTTGCTACACCATCGAATCACATGCACTACACAATCCCCCAGAGAGTAAAGCAAAGAGCTAAGTCATTTAATGCCTAGTTCTTTTATAAAATACTATTAAGGTGATAAGATTGATGAAAAACAACCCTGGCCTACATATGAAGAGTATAGCTAACTAAATCCAATAGAAGCAATCAACTTTTAGCTATGGCTTACATATAGAAAACTAAAAGAAACAAATAGAGAATTTGCACTAGCTTCCCATATAACCAATTCTCTGCCACCGGTCACCTGTGCTTAAAGATAAATTAAACATTACCATGCTATCAAACAGAGAATTTTTGATAAATCAAATTCAACTGGTTATCATGATTACTAAACAAATACTATCAAACAGAAAACAAAGTGAAAGGCAAGGACAAATGACTAGAATGATTCCCAGCATTTACATATTATATGAGCCAACTCTAAAATCCCAAAAAAAAACCACGTAGCTGTACTGTGGTCCATTACTAACAACAAAAAAAAAAGAGAAAGAAGCTAAGTTTGGCATTATCTTTTTTGCATAATATGTAACTACCCTAAAATTATATAGGTCCCTTTATATTTCAATAGTATTTACTCAACAACCCAACAAACAAACCCAGAATAGTTATGTAGATTAAGGGCATCAAGTTGGATGCAATTGCAGATTAACCAAAAAATAATATATACAAGCAAAGAGCGCGAACCCACCGAAAAACTAAACACTCGTTGCAATCAATGATAAGTTTTCTTGCATAATAACAAAAACAGAACTTCAATTACATTACATAGTCATTAACATTTCCTGGTCCAGTTTCCTATTTATGGAGCAACAAAAGGAGAATAATAACCTGAGAAAAGGCTTCTTTTACACCAAAACCCTAAAAAGATCACCTACATTACCATCTCAACATGAACGCGACATGTAAATTGAATCCACACACAGATCATCAAAAGATCAACAAAATGAAGTGCTCCCAACAACAGGGCTACTAGAAACCGTAACATTGATCCCACCACAAACGAAATCCAAGAAACGTAAACAACAACAAGTATCATTAATCCACGGGTTAAACAAAGACAAAACCCTAGACACAAAAACCCTAATCCAAAACCAAGACAAGCAGATTAATCTAAAAGATAACCCAGTTGAGCAAATCACCTGAACACGTCCTAGGCGGCTTGTCGTACCTTCGCGTGCGACTCGACGAAGGTCCTCCTAAGCTGCGATCGCGTGTGACTCGACGAAGGTCCTCTTAAGCGATGATCGCGTGCGAGCTCAAGAGGAATCACCTCGGCGAAGGTCCTCCCAAGCGACGATCACGTGCGAGCTCAAGGGGGATCGCCTCGGTGACCGATCCTTCCCAATCCAGCCATCGTGTGTGAGGTTGAGAGGAGCGGACGAGTCGAAAACCTTAGAAAATGGTTGAGGAGAAAACCCTAGAGGAGAAGAGGTTGGAGGAGACGATGTGGGATTCGATCCGCGAGGGAGAAAGGGAGATGTCGGGTTTTGGGTCTGTGTAGAAGAGGGAGAGAGGGAGAGAGAGAAAAAGAGAGATGGGTAATTTGGGCCTAGAAAGAGAGAAAGAGAAGGAGATGGCTAATTACTTATGAGCTAGGCCCAGATAAAGAGAGGAGAAATATATAGTTTGGGCTACTATTTTGGGCCGGCCCAATTCAAAAAGCCGCTAAATAAGTGTCGCCTTTTAACTAATTTCCTGTAGTGTACCATCTTTGAAGAATTTTAAGTAGACACAATGGTCATACTTACTTCTTTGGAATCCACAGCTTAGCATAAAAGTGTCAAACTTTCGATACCATTGTCTTGATGCTTGTTTAAGTTCATACAATGATTTCTTGAGCTTACATACAAGATGTTCTTTATCCTTCTCTATGAAGCCTTGAGGTTGATACATATAAACCTCTTCTTCTAAATCTCCATGTAAAAATGTTGTTTTAACATCTAATTGCTCAAGTTCCAAATCATTCATAGCAACAAGACTAAGAACAAGCCGAATAGAAATCAATTTAACAACAGGAGCAAATACTTCAAAGAAATCCATACATTCCTTTTGTGCGAAGCCTTTAGCAATCAATCTTGCTCTATACCTTTGAATTGTCCCATCGGTTCCTCTTTTGATTTTGTACACCCACTTGCAACCAATTGCTTTCCGGCTCTTTGGTAACTCCACCAAATTCCAAGCTTCATTCTTGTGAAGTGCCACAATTTCTT
Source organism: Ananas comosus (assembly GCF_001540865.1). Lineage (NCBI taxonomy): Eukaryota > Viridiplantae > Streptophyta > Magnoliopsida > Poales > Bromeliaceae > Ananas > Ananas comosus. Next base: position 6,863,881 of record NC_033624.1, read on the forward strand.
CCTCCATTGCTTCTTTCCAATGCTTTGCATCAATAGAATTTATGGCTTCTAGAAATGTGCATGGCTCTTCTTGTTCCACAATTAGTGCTCGAAATGTATTTGGATCTACAAAATCCTTCAAATGCAAAGGTGTGTGTCGCTCTCTTGTAGAACATCGAGACAAGTCATGTATTTCTCCACCTTCATTAGAACTTTCTTCTTCATTGAAATTTTCATGGGTTTGATCATCGACCTCACCATATTCAATCGGTGTATCCTCCCATTCAATGTCTTCATTTGGTGAGAAAGTTGAAGATGGAAGTTCAAAATTTTGAGTATCATTCCGGACTTCTTCCTCCTCGATGCTTTCATGTTCTACACCCTTTTTCAACACATTTGATTCATCAAAATAAACATCACAACTTGTGATAATTTTGTGAGCCACCGGATCCCATAACCGATATCCTTTCACACCTTTTGTATAACCAACAAATATGCATTTTCTTGATCTTGGATCTAGCTTAGTTCTTTGACAACTAGGAACCAATGCAAAAGCATGACAACCGAATATTTTTAGATTAGAATAATCACAAGGAGTTCCGAACCATACCTCCTCCGGTGTCTTTCCATTTATAGCCATGGAAGGTGAGCGGTTGACAAGATAACATGCCATGGACACGGCCTCCGCCCATAACTCGTGCTCCAAAACCGGCATTGCTCAACATACTACGAGCCCGCTCTATCAATGTACGGTTCATCCTCTCGGCCACCCCATTTTGTTGTGGATCATACGGATTTGTATAGTGTCTTGAGATGCCATTCTCTTTACAAAAGAGCTCAAACACTTTAGATTTGTACTCCAAACCATTGTCCGATCGGAGAACTTTAATGCGGCGTCTGGTGAGATTCTCTATTTCAGCCTTGAAGGGTCACGCCCCGAGCCTGATCCTTTTGGCCGGTTCGAGAGCGTCAACAGACGCCGAACGGACAGAGTCTCCCCTGTCTGCCCAAGGCTCAACAACAAGTATCAATAGAGTATAAATTTGCATAAGCGGAAACATACAAAATGGCTTGCACGAGGGCAAGCAATAGCCAATAGTGAAAGTAAACAACTATACTTAGGAATTTAATTACAATTTGCATCATTTCTTTTTACATCCCAATCTTCCAAAATGTAACATTGATATTAAATGAATTCTTTTACATCATTCATGTCCTTTCATTAAACAACTATAATCATCAAAGTACAAAAGATGATATATCAAAAGGGGTATGCAACTATGAAATGAAACATCTCGGGCGGTCTCTACCTAGGGCGCGATGCCCTTACCACGGTCGTCAGCCGGCTCGCTCGGTCCTGGCTCTCTGGAAATAGGGGTGTGAGAACTACAACAAAGTTTCCAGTGGGTTCGGCAACCAACCACGCCGACTATCCCACTAGGTCTAATCAGGCATAATAGAATAGAAGAAAGAAAGTAACCAACTAACAAATGCAACTAATATGCCTGAACAATATAAAATGCGATGCTCGATATAATGCACATGATGAATGCAGGATCACGATTACTTTACCCAATCTCGTGGCTAACCCGTAGGTGTCGCCCTCAACAAACTCACAAATCCAAAATCCTATTTAACCGGAGAGAGACCCGCTACAACCCGATAGGACTGTCCTCTGGGGAGATACCCGCTACGACCTAGTGATGTCGACTCCGGAGCACATCGCCCGAGGGGGAGCTACCACCCTCGAGCAAGGACTAAAGGTGAGTACGATCAATCCTACATTGAGGATTCCAAGTTCAATCCATTCCTTAACTTTAAGGAAGACCATGCTCAAATGACTTCGAACTCTAAGGTTGAAATATCATAATGTCCCAATCATTCTTTTCTTTGCATTCTTTACTATCACTAGTGTCATATACACTACCTAGTTTTGTACTCATGCCACACTTGTTTTCTAAGCGCTATGTTCTTGTTCTCATGCCAAATGCCACACTTATTTTCTAAGTGTTCTAGACTCATCAATGTCACCCACTAAATCTATGTCCATGTGTCACTTTTGTTCACTAACCCTTCTAGATTCTTGTCACTTGTCATGCATACATAGGGTTACAATTCTCACATTCTTATCAATATTTCATACGCAATTAAATTTACAATCATGCAATAAAGCTCACAATTAACCCTACTATGCAAGATGCTCAATATATATTTATATGTTCAAACATGACACTTTAGACATAAAGAAATTTCCGAGGTCCTTGGAATGCACCACCCACCTCAAGTGGTCGTGTGGGCGTAGAATATGACGACTCCCGAACTTTACGAAAGCCGATACCGTGACCTACAACCAAATAGTGCCATATTAGGCCATTTGTACATGAATCATACTTAAACATTTTCGTAACGTCGAACGGAGTTGTCCAACGTGCCGAGGACACCCCCAATTAGGTTTCTACAAGGTCAATTTGTCTTAGAAACACTCGGGGCCAAAAGCCCCAAATTTGGTGCCCTAACCAAACCCATTGTTAAACCCTAGGTTTTGATCTCTAAAACAAGCAAAAGAGAGCTTGTCTAACCTCTAGGAGCTCATTTAGAACCATCCCAACCATCTCTAGGGCTTAAAATGCAAACCCTAGAAATCCCCCATTAGAGCACCATGAAGAAAACTAGGGTTTCATGGTATTCAAAGCTCTACTACTCTTCTAAAGCCTCTAAAGAGACCAAAACTCCAAAATCTAAGGTTAAACTCCAAACCCTAGAGCTCTACATGCTAAAAACTTACCTAGGCCCAAGTTCTAGTAAGCTCCTTCTTGTTGGAGAGCTTCTAGGACCACCAAAGCCACCAAAAATCCCTCCTCAAGCTTCTTCTTCTTCTTCTCCTTCAAGCCCTAGGTGATTTCTAGAGAGAGAGAGGAGAGGAAATGAGAGGGAGAGGTGTGTGTGTGTGTGAATGGCTGTAGAGGGAGAGGGGGTTGGGTATATAAGGTGTTGTAACATTTACAACAAGACCCCTCCACTTTATTCCCTGTGCACTGCCCAAACTGGACATTTTTCACAGTGAAGGACCGGTCTCCCCGACTAGGGACCGGTCCCCGAGAGCTCCTCCTGCGGACAGGGCAGGCTACGGGCGATGCAACCGGTCTCCCTCAATGGGACCGGTCTCTCCTCGCAAGGACCAGTTCCCGAGAGCTGATTTTTCAGGACTTAGTCGATTCCTCGGCCATCTCGCTGCCTACGCGTTCGGGGACCGGTCTCTCCTACCAGGGACCGGTCTCTCCCACCAGGGACTGGTCCCTGAGAGCACAAAACCTGCAGTTTGCAAATTTTGATTTCCAAAGCTCTCGAAAGTCCCCCGTAATGTACTTTTGCATTATTCGACGCCTTCGGCCTCTCCGAAGTATACCAATCTCGCACTTTGGTCAATTTGACCAAGGTTCGAATTTAATTACCGAGGTTTCGGTATGTTACATGAAGTGCTTAAATGCTTGAAATGCCTCACCTTTCGACTTAAGAAATTTCACCCAAACCTTTCGTGAGAGGTCGTCAATAAATGATATATAATAATTGGCACCACCATATGAAGTAGTAGGAGAACTCCACACATCCGTGTGAATGTAGTCAAGAATATCTTTACTTGTATGACTCCCGGCTTTGAAGCTCCACTTATGATGTTTTCTATAGACACAATGCTCACAAAATTTCGAGTCACTAAAAGTAATATCCGGTATAAGTTTCTTCTCTACTAAAATCTTTATACCCTTCTCACTCATATGCCTTCTATGCCATAGTCAAAGAGAAAGGTCATCATTTTCCGTCGCCGCATAAGTTTCATCCGTCATTGTACTCCCCAATAGCTTGTACAAGTTTCCAACCCGAATGCCATTCACGACAACCAATGCACCTTTGGAGACTTTTATAACTCCACCTTGCCCCGTAAATTTGTAGCCTTTGTTGTCCAATTCGGAGAGAGAGATCAAACCTTTCTTCAAATCCGGAACATGTCGAACATTTTCAAGTACCTGGATCATTCCATCATACATTCTCAAGCGTACCGAACCAACTCCCACCGTTCTACTAGTTGAGTTGTTTCCCATCGAAATGGTACCACCATCGCATTCCTCATAGGTAATGAACCATGAACGATGTGGGCACATATGATGAGTAGCGCCACTATCAAGAATCCAATTTTGATGAAACACCGAACTAGAACCCGCCATTAAGACCTCATCATCAATAACACCCAATGTTGTCTCTTCAACTTAATGTGCTTTATTGTTCAATTCCGAGTTTTGTTTACCACTACTTGATTCACCATTGTCCCTTCCGCCATTTGAGCCTTTTCTTTTTAGACAATCTTTCTTCATATGTCCGGATTTGCCACAAAACCAACAAAGTCTTTTGTCATTCCGATTTCTAGACTTTGATCTATTCTTTAACTTGCTTCTTGAAAAATGTTTTGACATATTTTTCACGTTCTCTATAATGACCTCTTACTACAAGTGCTTCCGTTTCACCCTCCGAACTTCCCAAAGTTATTTTCTTTCGAAGTTCATCGGCTAACAATGCACTACAAATGGTATCCAAGTCAAGAGAATCTTCTTTAGTGCAACTTAAACTTGTAATCAAAGTCTCATAGGAATCCGGCAATGTGCATAACAAAGTGATGGACTTATCTTTGTAAGATATGGATCCCGAGGATCTAAAAGGTAAGTAACACCTAGAGGGGGGTGAATAGGTGTAAATCCGGCAAACTTGAAAAATCTCGATGCAAACAAAACACAATAGCGGAAATTAAAATAGCACACCGAGAATTAAACGTGGGAAAACTCCAATTTGGAGTGAAAAACCCACGGGACTGATCACGCAAAGAAAATCCACTAAGAAAACTTGAGTACAAGTGATTTCGACCAAAAACACACGACTCAATTTACCGATTTCTCGTTGACGGTGATCTTTGCCGGTCCTCGATCGATAGGAATCCACCAATCGACCTTGCTGCAACTCCTCGCAGCGTCAACGCCTCAACTCCTCGAAGCGTCCACCGAATCCTCGGCTTCACGCGAGATCCACGCGCCGAACCTCCTTCCGGAGCTTGTAGAATTGAAGATTTGCGGTGATTTAACTTTTGAAAACCATAAGCTATGAGGGTTCACCTTTAATCAATCATCTACTTGATTCTCGTAAGAAGTATCGAGTAAAAACGAAGAATCAAGCCGATGTTGATTGCTAGAAACTCATCATGTAAATCGAAGCATTGAAACGGGAAGAAAACAAGTTTCTAGGGTTTGGAATTGGTAAAATATTCAAAGCCTTAATTTTAGATGACCCACATAGCTTATTTATATGTTTAGAAGACTTAGAAGTAGACTAGGATTGCAAAAAGTCGATTTCAAAAACCTGTGTCGTCCTCAGAGACCGGTCCTGTCGAGGAGACCGGTCTGTGAGAGACCGGTCTCTCAAGTGAGGAACCGGTCCCTCCCTGCGTGACCAAAAACCCCACGTTCGGGAACCGGTCTCTCAAACTTGAGACCGGTCCCTCGCTGCGCGACAGAACCACCAAGGTTCGGGAACCGGTCTCTCATCACAGGGGACCGGTTGCATCAAGGTTTACGCAGTGAGGACCTTGGGGGAACCGGTCTCTCCATTTCAGAGACCGGTCCCAGAACACAAGAAAGTTCAGAAAAGTTGTTTAAAAACAATCTAAGCCTTCTGAACTTATTTTAATTATGTATCTTCACCACAAATGATCTTTTCTTCATACCTTAGGTGTCGATCTTTCCGAATGAGTCTTTGTCCTCCAATTTGAATCTTTTCTCAAAAACTTCTGCGATCAACTCTTCAAGACTCCAAACAACTTTATGAAATTCGCCAACCTATAAAATCCTTAACAATCTCCCCCTTTGGCGATTTCGTGACAAAATATACTACAAAGCTCGTATACAACCAATAAGTCATAAAAAGAAGATCATCGCAATCACCAATCGATAATCTCCTGCATAATCAATCCAATAAACAAAATTTACACTTTTACAACCTTAATACAAACTCTATGACTTAGACTTGGAGTCTTGAAGTCTTGAATTATTCCTGCAAAAACATTCTCAAAGCATAATCAAGATTCAAGTATCAAGAAGTATCAAGAAGATCAAACAATCAACTAAAGTTCACACTTCATAGTTCATAGTTAAACTAAACGAAAGCAAAGCCCTAAGCTAAATGCATCATCATCATCATCATCATTAAAACCATCCCATATCATCTCCCCCTTTTTGTCAGAAAGCGCCAAAACGACAAAAGGAGAAGCTCGGCAAATCCTAATCAGAATTATCTCCCGGAGGCAAATCCGCCCGACAACATCCTAACTTGTCAAAAATCATATTCAACAAGCGCTTCATCTTGCTCACATCCTTACGAATTGCAGCTTGTTCTGCAGACAACTTCTGAAGCTCCTCAGATAGACGTTGCTGCTCGCGATACACCGAAGAAACGGAAATATCCTCCTCAGAAATGTCCATAGAAGGACGTGAAGAAGTAGCAGTAGCAGGAGGTGGAGCTGCAGGAGGCGAAGAAGCACGTTGAGACGGCGTACGAAGCTGCACCGAGGACTTTACAAACGTCCTTTCATTGATCCCACCCAAACTGTGCTCATATGAGGTACACCTAACATCCACCTCACGAAGTCGCAAAATCCGCATGATTATCATAGGAAATGGTAACCTCTCATTTTGCCCAGAGGTTTTGATATCCTTCGCCATCCGCCGCCAGATCAAAAACGGAATATTCATGTTAATGTTTTTCGCACTCACAATATCTGGCCTACCCAAGAGATACATGTACAGAATCCGATCCCATCTCAAGATTTTCGTGTTCGCGAGAGGCATGATGTTGTAGCAAACCACAAAGTTCAGAAATCTGTACTCCATTTTAAAATCCTTGGACATAACCATAATTCCGTTTGAATCAGTACCCGGCATGCAGATAGTGTTCACGACACGGTTCCAATCGCGTAGTGAGTCGAACCCGGCCTGCAAATACTCCACTCCATCAGTCTTAGCTTCCATCTCAAGCACCGAAGCTATTGTCGCAGGAGTGATGGATAACTCAACACCACGGACAGAAGTCTTAGAAGTCAGTCTAACTTCATCACAGACAAAACCTCAAAAGGGGGGCTCCCTCTTCTTCTTCCCTCTGTCACCAAATACAGAAAAATCTGATAATCTCTCAAAAGGACTCCACAAATAGAGAGGAAAAGCGGCTGAAGGTCAACATCCATGCTACACATCGTACGGGGCTTTGGGCATAATAGCGTCTGACTGCCTATATAAAAGTCTTGTAAAAACGAAAGCTATTGCAAGCCTACTATTGGACGACTCCTCATCCTGACGATCTACTTTCGAGCGAAGAGGATGTAATATGCCACGCACTGTTTGCACCACGGATTCAACTTTTCATCGTGTCTAGCATCTACTCGACCTCCGATTTTCTACGACATCTATACAGAGAAGTCATCTTCGGAAACCTCATCGGATGATGATATCGGACGAAAGATGACATGGTCCTGCAGCAATATCACAATTAGTGTTGAATCAAAGAAGATGGCTAAACATAACAAGAAATTGCCGGCCGTAGCTACATGAGTTGGAACCAAGAAAAGTCAAAGTTGCCTCTCTAACAAAGATTTAGAAAGAGAGAGATTGGGTTGACCAAGGCTTACAAATTCTTTGCTTGAGAAGTGTTCGTTATTGGAAAAAGATATAGGAGACTCAGGTGGATGACATCAAGTATCTTAACCAAACAAGATTCAGAACTAGGAAAGCCAAATATGAATTCACCAATGACGATCATCTCACTGAAGTCGGACTTGAAAATTTATCTGGTTCGAGCAAACTAATAAGATGCCTTGACTTCGGTCAGACAATAACCTTGGTACTTGGTTACGCACGACATATATTGATTAAGTCTACGAAGAAGGATGATGGAATGCTCCGTGCAACGTGCTGTACCTAAAACTTTAAATGTAGTTTGTCCTCCAAGAAATAATTTGGCTCAAACCTTGTCTATTGTGGTGTTTTTAGGACACATAAAAAATTCTGCTACCAAAAGGGAAAGAGCTCAATAGCTCTCTTTAAGAGTAACCCTCAAAAATGACAATGAAGTCAATGTGACTCCAAAGAAGATTAAAAAAAGAAGAGCCAATTCGAACACCCAAACACCTCGAAGCCAAAGGCAACAAGCTGGAAACCAAGAAGGGGATATGAAGAGAAGTCAATTCAAATCATCAGACAAGCCACGATCACAACAAAAGCAGCGAACTGACACAACCAAACACGTAAAGGTTTGGGTCCGCAAAAGTCATCATTTCCCATGACTACAGTCATTCACACTTCACTTCATGCTTAATAACTCATCTTGTATCTGGATAGTGGCGTTCTCGTCACATGACTGCGCGAGATAAAAATTGGGTTTACTTCTTTGACCAAAATTCCGGAGACTTGTTGTCTTTGGGGACGGTCATCCGTCCCAATAATCGTTGGAAAAGGACAGTGACTTCTCAGACGGCCCTACGTTGAATGATGGTTTTTTTATGTTGAAGGGCTAAATCTAATCTCGCTAAGCATAAGTCAATTGTGTGATTGACGGGTATTTCAGTGACTTTTCCTGATAAAGATGCCATGTGACTCGGATGACAATCATTTTAAAGGGCATTAGAGTTCTAGAATAATTGTTTTACTGTAGTCCTAGTTCCGGCCACTGAACATTGTTTTAAAACCTAGCGTCATTAGAACGAAAACTTTATTGCAGAACGACTAGTCACATCAATTTTAAGGAGCTATCTAAATAACAAGAAAGTAGTTAGAGTGTAGCCTAAGATTGACTATAATAGAGAACACTGCGTGTGTGGGGGTTGCCAATTAGGGACACAAACTAAGATCACACATAAGAACTTGAACCCACTTGGACACTAAACTCTAGAGTTACTTCACAATGGACTTGATGGGACCATCTAGGATTCAAAGTTGGGTGGAAAAACGTTATAATTCTGCCTCTTGTTGATGACTTTACTCGCTATGTATGGAGTGCTTTCTATACGAGAAACAAGCTGATACTTTTAATTCCTTTTCTCGAAATCCCGTCTCCGTCTATGACTGAAGAATGATAAAATTGTACGCCATTCGACGGTCAAGGGGGAGAATTCAATATAAATTCCTAATTATGTGATTTCTGTGTTTCAAAATGGTATATAAAACATGAATTCCTCGGCCCCCTATTACACCAAACAAAATGGAGTGGTTGAACGTATAGAATCGGGTATGTACAGAGAGTATGCTCGTGTTGCTTCATAGTAAGAAATTGCTTTACATTTTTTGGGCCGAAAGCGGTTAACAGCTGTCTATGTCATCAATTGCGGATTATATGTACGTCTCCGGGCACGTTGAAACACCTTATGAACTTTGGCTTGGTAGAAAACCTAACATTAAACTTTCGTGTCTTCGGGAGTAAATGGTTTTATCCTTCGGGATTCGCTGAAAATCTTGGAAATTTGACTCTCGCAGTGACGAAGGGGCAATATTTCTTGGTTATTCTACTACAAGTCGTGCCTATCGTGCTTACAATTTACGAACTAAGACGGTGATAAGTCTATCAAGTATAAAAGTATGATGCAAGCTTCTTTGTATTCTTTCTGTGAATGGTTTCTTCAAATTCCTTGATGAATGACGATGAATAATGATCTCCGTTGTAATACCTGTGAATATAATATTTCTATACCTGATAATTCCATTGCATCTTCTGAAAACATTGCATCAATGATTCATCTGAGCAACAAAATATCACGCCTGAAATCCCTAGCGGTATCTCCTGAAACTATTCCCTTTGACTGAGTCAAGAGATCAATCCTTTGTTCAAATGTGATCTGGGGGATCTAATGTTTGGTGTGCGAAAGGAGTCAGTTAACAATGTGAATTTGCATGTTATGTTCTTTGATTTGACCAAAGAATGTTGACCGAAGCCTTTTGATGAATATTTGGATATAATATGCCTATGCATAGAAGAACTTGGCTCAATTGTTTCGCAATATGTATGCGGAATTGGCTGCCTCGTCCTGAGCAACAAACACATTATTGGTACGCAAAGGATCTTTAAGAATAAAGAATCAATAAAGATGGTACTATCGTACGGAAACAAAAGTAGACTTGTGGCTCAGGGGTAACTCTCCAAATTGAGGGGTATAGACTTTTGAAGAAACTTTCGCTCCGGTTGCCGTCTTGGAGTCTATTCCGTATCTTGTTCCCCGATTGCTGTCACTTTTAATAACCTGCTCTTTCAAATGGAATCTCCAAGTGCGTTTTTAAATGGATTTTTAAAGTAGGAACGTTTATGTTACAACCGAAAGTTTTATAATAGACTCAAAATTTCTCAAAACTCACTGTTTTTTTCGACTCTGAAAAAAGCTACTTTATGGTATTAAAACAAGCCTTCCGCGAGGCATGGGTACGACACGTTAACAAAATATCTTTTGGAAAAAGGGCTATAACCGAGGAGGAGAGCAGATAGAACTCTTTTGTGGAAAGCATCTGAAGAAAAATTTCATTGTAGCAACAATAATATGTGGAATGACATAGTTTTGGGGCTACTAAAGATAGGATGCCGCTGATTTGCCAAAGTTAATGACCAGTGAGTTTGAGAGTCAATGATGGGAAACTTAATTATTTCCTCGGCCTTCAGCAAACAATCAAAAGATGAATTCATTTGTCACAGACAAAAGTATGCGAAAGAACTAGTTAGAAATTCGAATTAGACAGTGAAAAGGATTTTGCACTTCCGATGGTCACAAGCAACAAAGGATTGGGAGTGAATCAGAAGGTCAGAGTGTGGATAAGAAACAATTACAGAAGCATGATTGGTGCCTTTCTGTATCTGACTGCGAGCAGACCTGAACATTGCGTTTAGTGGTTGAGATATGTGGCCGTATCAGGCTTAATCCTAGGAAGTACATTTTGAAGCAGTTAAAAGGATTATTCGATATTATAAAGGAACAAACGGAGTATTCGGACCTATGGTATCCTATGGGGACACGTCTCTTGACCTAATCGGCTACTCGGATGCTGACTGGGTCAGGCTCCGCAGATGATCGGAACAAGTACTAGTGGGCTTGTTTTTACATCGCCATCTGTTTGGTTGCTTGGCACAGAAGAACAAAATTGAGATCTGCTCTTTCCACTGCAGAAGCTGAATACATATGCAGCTTGGAAGTTGCTTCTACTCAATTAATTTGGATGAAAAAGCTTACTAAGCGACTATCGGATCTCCTCTACCACTCGACTATTTTGTGTGACAACAGAGTTGCAATTAATATTCCTAAAAACCCTGTTTACATTCTCGAACAAAATACTTGAATTAAAGATATCATTCGTTTTAAGGAACTGGTGAATCAATGTTTTAAACTTGAATACATTTTCATACTGAAAATCAACTTGCAGATATTTTAAACCAAACTTGGATAAAACGTTTTCTGCATTTGAGGAAGGCAATTGGTATGACCATCAATCTAGATATATATTCTATTGAGCCAACAGATCATGTGCACTGGTGTCATATTTGTTTTCTTTTCTTGCATGATTTTTCAGTATTTACATAGATTTGAATTTCAAGATAATCTTGCCTGTTCTTTGGAACGTGTTAATTGGTACTATGATCTGAATTTTTCATATATTTTATTTTTTGATTGATTCACTGTCAGGGTATTCTTCTATTGCATCAATTTTAAAACGATTCAATCATAGTAAGATCTCTAGTTAACATGTCTGAACTATGTATTCACATCACCTGTTACATTGCGCTTCGACTTTGAATGTGCATATCATTTTGTTTGATCATTATTTTGAAGCATGATAAATCTTTCTCTGTTTTGAAATAACTATAAATCATTTTTAACATTGAGGGTTGCACTAATTTAAGGGGAGTCTGTTCTAATTTCTACTTGAATATTTCTTGAAAATCAAAGTATGTGGACAAGAAGTTAACATCCCTGCTGGGTAGTGTGAAAACATCAACTCACACCTGGAGGAAAAGGAGCTACCACCCGCGTCGCCGGTTAGTGTGCTGCAGCTACCACATGTTATTAAAGTATCTATTGAGACAATAAGACAAATAGCCACTCCTGCAACAGAAAAAAAATAAGGATACAATATGCTCAAAAATGCTATACATTCTTGTGTGGTGATATAAGTGGAAATGTTATAAAAGAGCTGCAATAGAGGCCACTCCTGTCTCCAGACGATGTGCATAACTCATTTTATGCATATATAGTTCAATTCACAATTTTGAGAAATATATTATTTCCATTTTCTTTAAACAAAATATGATGATAATAATATACAAATTTATTTCTAAAGATACGTTCAATGATGTGTGGGAATTTTAATTTTAATATAGCTATCAAGAATTCTTATTGATTTTCGGTTAAAAAATTTTGCAATTTTGAATATCCCTGAAATTGATTTTTCAAATTTCATTTATCGAATTCTTATTTAAATTTGTTTTGCGATGAAAATAAGTTTTTTGTGATGATATAAAATATTAAAGAAATACCCTTATAATTATTTTATTGAATTTTCGGCTGTTTTGAAATTTTTGAAAATTTTCGTCTCGGAGACCGTCTCAGGTAGAGAGACCGGTCCCTCCCGCGCGAAACCGATATATAGGCCTTTGCGGTTTCTCATCTTTTCACTTTTACCCATCTCGAGCTAGGTTTTTTTCTCCAGAGCTTCTAAGTTCCCAGGGTGTTTTTGCCTTCAAAATCTTCATCCCAATTTCAACTGAATTTTTGGTATAGTGATTCTCGGATTTTATTCTTAGTGTATCCCTAGAATGTCCGGTTATGCTTTATTTCAAATTTTTTGAGAAATTTGTTTTATTATGATTTTAGATCTATTGCCATTTTGTCCCTGATTATCGCCCTCGAACGTGTAGTATAACATTTTTCATGCATTGTTCTCATTGATTTTGATACAAATTGTTTGGTTTTGTGCTCTTATTGTTTCCATCAAGACCTAATTTTTCAAAATTTTCGAAAAATTGGGTTTTTAACTGATTTTTTGATGCATGAAATTTATATGTTTTTATGATCATGTGGCCATAGGATTATCTAATAATTTATATACGCAATTGCTGAAATTTTTGTTTTTAAGGAAATTTTATATGCAAATTCATATATATGTTTCAACAGTAATGTTTCAAAATGTACTCGTCGGTTCTCGTGCTAGTGTCCTTTATGGCTGGGGGGGTCGGAGTAGCTAAGCGACACTGGGCGCCTTCGCTAATGAGGCCGGTTGAGCAACAACCGAAGATGAAGGTAGTGACGTATGCCCCGGGTGATTGAATCTAGAGGAAGACAGACATGATTCGGGTAGAACTTTTGTTCCTGAGCTTGTTGCTAAGAAGAATAGGACGCTGGGAAAGAAGGGAAACGGAAGAACTGTGGATAAAGGCAGAGACTGCGCTAGTCGTCGTAAGTCGGGGTGTTGAATTCGAGAAACGCGGGCTCTGAACCCACCACGGGTCGGCAGTTTAGCAGGTATGTTCCATGCTACACGGACCGGTCAATGTATTGTCGACAACACTGTATGCGCCGAGCGACCGATGTTGGCGGGTGGCCAGCTATATAGTTGTGCTCCCGGGGTCTTTCCAGGAATTTGTTTGACACCGGGAATCTTCAATCCAGATTTGTGAATCTTCCGCGAGCAAACCCGGTTATTGCTTGCCGATGTCAGAGAATTCTAAATCAGAGCAGGTCACGCTCAGTGTTCCGATGGGGGTCGTACGTATTCAACGACTTCTGCTTCCC
>NC_033624.1:6877808-6907288 GCF_001540865.1 Ananas comosus
CTCCCGAGGTGCGGTCGCCGGTGCCGCACGTGAGGAACTGGGCGCGGGGGACTGCGCCCTCGGTGCGACGTCCACCACGGGTGCTGGCGGTGTGGGACCCTTGGTCTCCCTCGAAGCTGCTGCCTGCTGAAGTAGGAGTTCCTCAAGATGCTTCATCCGGACCTCCTGCCGCTGAGCCACCTCAGCCTGTCACTGCGCCGCTGCCGTCTGCTGCACCAACAGATCGGTGAGAACCGCCAGCTGGGCCCTCAAGTCACGGACCTCACTGGATCTGGAAGTAGCGGAGGTCTCGACCTCCTCGGGGTGTGCCGCATCATCCGCCCCGGCAGACTGGGAGCGTGTAACCGGCATCGTCACTACAAACCATAAGAGCGCAAGTTAGTAACCCACGCTATCGCACCCCCGCTCAAATAGATAAATCCCAAATCATGCGAAAGTAGGAAGTGTCATTCACTACTAAGTCCCGATGTTACGTTGTCGGCCGCCAACGTAACCCTCCGCGAAGTTAGAAGCCATACACTCCGATCGAACTCTAACTTTTTAGAGTTATCATAAACCCAATCATAATACTTTCGCTAACAACTCAATTAGATCTCGTCTCTCACGAGCCTAATTCCTATATTCCAACCGGCCTAAGGTTTGCTAGGTCCACTAAGACTCAACCCTAGGCTCTGATACCAAATTAATCTGTCACGCGCCGGGACCGGCGGAGGCCCTCCCGGTAGCGCGCCCAAACCCGCCATATGTCTACACATATAAGGCATCTACAATAAAAGTGGAAGTAAAGCAAGAGATAGAATAAATAGAATGAATAGCAACTAATGATATCAGAGCAAGTAAAGTTCTATCATCTAAACCAGAGTAAAAGAAACATATCTAAACAATAAAAGTAACCATAAGTAATACAATATCTGTCTCAAAGGTACACAAAAGGGGAGGTCTCTAGTACACTGGTACAGCTCTCAACCTCTCCAAAAAGAAATACATTGAGAGGTAGACCACCTAAACTCGTCACTCGTTGAAGGGCTAACTCGAAGCAGCGCCCTTCCCACGGTCCCTAGCCTCTCCCGGCGTGGAAAGCTCTGAAAGAAATCATGAAACAGAGGGCGTGAGAACTATAATTTATAGTTCCCAGTGGGCAATTACTGACCTCAGCTCAATGCACCACTAGGCCCCAAAAGGAAAGGGTAAGTCGAAAGCAATAGTAATAACGAGTAATTCACATTTATGAAAGCATAATGAAAATGCTAAACTATTACTTGCAATTAAACATGGCATTTATGTAATGCACAATTATCTTGTCATGAAGGATATGTCTCTACTTAGCCATAAATAATGTCATGGTTTGCTTAATGAAATTATGAGGATTATCCTTTATCATAGCAACATTGTATATATGAATGCAAATAAGCAATGTCTCCTAGCATACTACATGTATGTATGTATACCCAAATGTCCAAATCTATGCTAGAAGCAAGTCCGAGTAATCCAACTACTACTCTCTATCTAGTAGTGATTATAACAAACTCATCCCGTGTCGATTTTCATTTCCAATTAAGGACCTACCCAAGGTAGTCCAGCTTGTGCCGCCTAAGTGCCTGTGGTAGCCCAACATCCCTACTCTTGGAATGTGTCTGTCCCACTCGACCCCGTAGGCTTCTCAATACCGCACGAGCGAACATAAGTCGCGTAGGCTAACTCCGGAGTGCCGGCTTGTAGGGAGCGACCCTCACAAGCATGTGCGAATGAGCACAAATGGCAAACAAGCAAGGTCAATGTCTCAAATATCCAATCATCATGTCTCTAACATGGCAATAATCACTAGCATCTCGAAGATCTAGTTCTATGTCACAATGTGAAATTCTCATATTTACTAAGTCTAGTGCCCCTTTATGACACTTAGACATTTCGATGTACAAGCATGTTCCAATTCTCTCAATGGCACTATCCACTAGGTTCGCACATGACCGAGCTCAATGCCCCTTTATGACATTAGCCCAATTATTCACAAGTAGTACAAGTCCCCAAGCCTCTTTATGGCTTACTAAGGTTCTGATGTCACGATTAGGCATAAAGGTTAAATGCATAATAGCAATGTCCAATTTCATAATGGGAATCATAGTTCCAAATCTCAACTAGGATGCTATATCTCACATGCATGCACTCTACCACATAGAGGTCCAAAAATTTACTATACATTACATATGCATGTTAAGCATTCAAAAATTCATAATAAATGTATCTAACATGATTATGCATGCTTTTCCATTTTACAACACTTAAAACATCAACAATGAGATTTTCTCATTGTGTGGCTAGGTCAAACCCACCGAACCGTCGCGTGCTCCTTCGATTCGCCGAACGGGGTTGTCCACGAGTCTCAAAATACCCTAAAAGTATTGAGCGAAGAGATACACGGGCATTACGATCAACTATAAGATCAAACTTTAACAAACTTAGCAAAAGGGCTAAAACTCACCTAATGTGTAGGAAATCTCTCTCAAGCTCCAAAAGGGAGCTAAATCCCTTCCAATCCAAGCCCAAGGAAGGTTCTAATCCAAACAATCTAGCTCCAAAAGCCCTAGATTTAAAATGCCCAAAATCAAACCCTAAGTATCAAATCTAGGGTTCCATCTCAAAAACTTAGCAAAACATGGAACAAAAGCTCAAATCATGTTGCTAACCTCTCTAGAAGTCTCAACTTGGGCTCCAAATCAAATGGGGTGGAAGATCTTTCCTCCAACAAGCCTCTATCAAAGCTCCAAGTCCTCTCCAATGGCGAAAAAGCCTCCAAGATGCAACAAGAAGCAAAATGAGGCATTAATCCTCAAAAATCTCTAATATAACCAAGGAAAATAAAAAGGAGGGAATGGATGGGCTCCTCACCTTGTTTCCCTGTGGTTCCAGCACAAAAAAAGCTCTAAGGGGCGTGGGTGCTGTTATAGAGAGGCTACAATCGCGAAAAATTTCCTGCAGTTTCGAACTGCTCAAAATCTGCCGCCTTGTACCGGTACACGGGCCCTTGTACCGGTACAAGGCCCACGAAATCCAAACCCGAGGCTCGGGTTGCGGGGTTCAGTTGCTCTGTACCGGTACAAGCCCGATGGCTGTACCGGTATAAGACCTCCAGTAAGCAAATCCGAGAGCTGACGAAAATCCGATTTTTTTGGGTTTTGGTATACAGCTCTAAACCATAATTCTCGGGACACGTGCCATAGGTCGGAACACAGTCAACGACTCACCAGAAAATCTGAAAAAGCTCAGAGCACAGCCAATCACTCGAACCTCGCAATTTGCAAAGGTCCAGTGTGTTACATTGCTCCTCGAGGCAAATTTGGGCAACTTCGTTTTTCGATTCATCATCGCTAGATTCGTCGGGGGCGTCCCAATTTAGTGCATTGAAGGCTTTCTTTTTCTTATCTTTCTTAAAAGTTTTGTTTGGAAGAGTGCATTCACTTTTTAAATGTCCCGGTTTATTACAATTATAGCAAATGATTCCTTTCTTGAATCCTTCACCTTTGAACCCGTCTCGTTTAGGTCTCCTCAAGTTGCGCTTCTTGATTAGTCGATCGAGCCTTTTTGAAATCGTAGCGATTTCTTCACTCGAACCTTCTTCGCCATCTTCACTCTCGGAAGTAATGACTCCCTTAAGTGCAAGGCTTTTCTTTTTCTCAGGAGCCTCTTCGTTGTCATATTCTTTGAGGCGTTGTTCATGCGCCATGAGTGATCCAACAAGTTCATCAATTTTTACTTTGTCCAAGTCATGAGCTTCTTGGATAGTCGTAACCTTAGGTATCCAACTTCTTGGTAGTACACGAAGAAGTTTTCGTACCAAGTCCGATTGAGGAAAATCCTTACCTAAGGCTTTCAAGCTATTTATAATGTTAGTAAATCTTGTGAACATATTCGAAATGGATTCACTTTCCTCCATTTTGAATAGTTCATAGTTTGACATAAACATGCTTATTTTAGATTCCTTCTGTAAGGTACCGGACTTCAAAAATCATGAAGTTACGGTGTACATTTGGTTGGAAAGCCATTTGAATCGTCCCGGTGAAGTTCGGTGAGGTTCGGGAGCATTCGGGCGTTTCGGTGCGCGTAGGCACGGAAACGGGACCCGAAAGGCTATGTTGGTCCATGGACTAAATCCGGCATTAGCGTGGATGAAAAGATGATGAAAACACGCTTGAAAACATGTTTGGAAAGTTTCGGTTCGATTTGAAAAGAATTGGAGGTAAAACGAAGGAAAACCGACGAAAACGGGCGAAAATGCTGAAAATTTGGCTAAGTCCTTGAGGCTGAGTTCTGGACCTTCGGGGACCGGTCTCTCAGCCAAGGACTGGTCTCTCATCGTAAGGACCGGTCCCCGAACGCGAAAATGCCCATTTTGGGCTGTTGCGAGAAATGCATTGTTGAGGGGTTTTTATGCAATTTTGCACTCATGTGAGTGTATAGATGAGGGAAATAGGTCTTTTCTCTCTTCCCTCTCATTCTTGCAACCCCAACACCATCCCTCTCTCTCTCTCTCTCTAAATGAAAAAGAAAAGAAAGGAGAAAAGAAAAAAAAAAAAAAGGAGAAGAAGATGGTGGAGAAGAAGAAAAGCAAGGTGGAGCTTCATCTTCTCATCTTCTTCCTCTCCATTGGGCTAGCTTACGAGGTAAGCTTGCTACTCCCTTTAATGGTAGATCCCTAGGTATGGGGTTTTGATCTCTAGAAATGGTTTAATTGGATTCCTAGCATGCTAAATAGGTGATAAACGCTCGAATCTAGAGATTTAAAGATAGGTTTTTGCCTAATTGGAATCTAGGGCTCCGAAATGGGATTTTTGTAAATATAGGGGTTTGATCTCATTTAGACCTCTGTAAACCTAATTGCTAGGTAAACAAACGCGTTGGCGAAGTTGGTTCGGCGATCTGTCGAGCCGTTATAAAGATAGTGAAGAAACAAGCGATTTAGCTTCGTTTCCGCCTGGAGGGCCGAGGCGACGTCGTAAAATCGTGGAAATGGATTTGGAGCACCGTGGCACATAACCGAAGACCTATAATTTTCGGGGCTGCGAAGCGGAGCACGGTTGAGGAGCAGTTGCAATATCGGGCCGTGTCGGATACGGGTGCCGTGGGAGGCCGATTGCAAGTGTCGACAAGCAATCGGAACGCGAGTTAAGGTGGGTTGTGTTTACCGAAGCGACTAGGTCGCCTTTATGTCTAAGAAAGTTAAGAATTCATGTTGATGCATATAAATGTAAATGAGGCATGTAAATGATGCATGTAGCTAATGCTAATTAGTGCATATTGGTAATATGATGCAAATGCTAAGTAAATGCATATAAAAGATATAGAGATCATAGAATGCATAATGAGCAAGTACATAATACTAGATAATTGCATAGATGCATGATTAGTATTGTGAGATTATGTATGCATGTGAACTAGATGACATATGCATTTAAAAATGAATGTTAGATGAAGTGCGTACTGATATAAGATATCATGCTAGATTCACAAGATATGAACTTGGTTGATAACTCTAAATTGAGTAGAGCACTCGACAATGGGAAATGGTAATGTAGAATGCTTAATTGAACAATTAGCAATGTGAACTAGATCGAGTGGCATCTAACCTAGTGTTAAAGAACATAGGTTGTGAATGAATCTAGTCATATGAACTAGATCGAGTGGCATCTAACCTAGTGTTAGTAAACATAGGTTGAATAGGAATGATATCGAACCTAGTATTAACAAACATAGGTCGGACATAGTGATATTGAACCTAGTGTCAGTGAACATAGGTTGAACTAGTAAACCTAGAGTTTTGTAAACTAGGTTGTGATATAGTAAACCTAGAGTGGCGTTGAACCTAGGTTGTTGAGTATAGTGGTAGCAACCACTAGGATGCTTTAGGTCGACAGCATAGGGTTGGTTATGGACCCTCGACCTGTGGAAGTGGATTCCGGAATCCCAGGACCTGTGATGACTTTGGTATCAAGGCTAGGGCGTGTGCGACGACTTCGCCGCCGAGGTTGATACCAAGGATGGATTGGGGGTAAATGTGCAGAGATCACCGCCCGGGGCTTGAACCATTGTCGTGGCGTATGCGACGATTTCGCCGCCGGATGGTTAAGCCAGTTTGTGGATTATGCCGCCAGATCGACTCTAGCCATTGTTGGGTGAGGTGCGATTCGTTCGCCACCAGATGGCCAAGTCAAGGGACTTGAACCAGTGTTCGGCGTGTGCGACGACTTCGCCGCCAGCTGGTTAAGTCTTAGAGGGCGGCCAGTGCGCGGACTATTCGCGGATGATTGACTCGAGGCCGAGTCGGGTGGTTAGCTTGATTAGGTTAATAGAAACCTTGAAAGCTAGTGATAAAGGTAAGAGCTAAGGTAATAGAGACCTTAGAAGCAAGTTGAACTTGAGTTGTGGTGAACTAAGGTAGTAGAAACCTTAGAGTCAAATAACATAAGCTAAGATTAGCAGAGTTAAATGTAGAATCAATAGATCTACTGAATGGTTGCTTAATTGCATAGAACTGCATAATATTCATATTGCATATTGTGAGGCATGTTATCTGTTAGTTGCATAGTAAAACTATGATATATATCTATAGATATTTTTGGACTAACATGATTGCAGTGCCTCCTTAGACCTTTTGGTCGAGCTTTTTCCTTGGGTGGTCGTACTCACTAGGAACCATGGAGTTGGTTCTCACCCCACGTTGTTTTGGGGTGTTACAGGTTCGCACGTGAGCGGCGCGGCGGCGCGAGGAAATGGCGTAGCTCCATAGATATCCCCCTACCTAGAGACCAGAACTAGCAGTACCCCATCGACATAGCTTAGGGGTATGGGGAATGAAAAGAATACAATGTATCAAATTGTAATAAGTAAACGATGTAATAACTTAGATTGTATTTGGAGGAATCAAATGAGGAACTGTGATGTAAAAATGTATGAATGTGAATGCATGTAATAACATAGGATGTGTTATGTTGTTGATACCTTCCTTATGCAATCTGTTTGTTGAGTACTGTTCTTTGTTGGAACCTTTGTATTGTATTGATTGCGATGCCTTGAATGTGCAGGGGAAACTCTGTCCATAGTACAGGGGAAACCCTGTCCATTCGGCGCTGTTGGCGCCGCGACCTCGGCCAAATAGGCGGGTGGTCGCGGGTCGTGACACCTGCACCCTAGAAGTACCTTCATGAGTAACTTCTAATTTATCCCAAATCTCTTTAGCCGTTGTGCATGTAGAGATTCGGTGAAACTCTTCTCTACTAAGAGCGCAAAGGAATGAATTGATAGCTTTAGCATTCAATTGAAAGCGAAATTTTTCGGCTTCATCCCATTCCGCTCTTGATTTTGATGGAGCGATATAACCACTTTCGATTATATCCCAAATATCAAAATCTAGAGATTGAAAGAATATCTTCATTCTAATCTTCCAAAAAGGATAATCAGTTCCATCAAAAAATGGTGGCCGAACAATAGATTGTCCTTCGATATTCTTTCCCGTGGATGCCATTCTCACTTAGATTTTAATCTAAATAATGTGAGACCTCGCTCTGATACCAATTGAGGATCAAAATGGCAACCTAAGAGGGGGGGTGAATTAGGTTTCAAAATAAAAATCCAAATAATTAAGCAAATTAAAAATCCGATGCAAATAAAAATGAGGAGTTTAAAGAAATGCAAACTCGAAAACCACACGATCGATTTGTTTCGAGGTTCGGCACTTTGCCTACGTCCTCGCCAACCTCTCAACACTAGAGAATGTTGGATCTCCACTAGATGATGCTTTTGCGGGCAAGCACCAAGCCTTCACACCAACTCTTTCTTTTCAAGCTTCAAGACTTTGATTTTCTCTCTTTTTACAAGATTAAATCTCACTACAAATTTCACTCAAGTATAGAGAGAGAATTGAGAGCTAAGAGTATTAGAGACACTGAATTTTTAAGCTCAAAATGAACTATCTAGTTGCTGCTTAGAAAGGCCTCAATACCATCTATTTATAGCCTCGAGCAGCTTTTGTCCGTTGTACTTTCGGGCGCCCTAAACCTGTTTCCGAGAGCCCAGAAGTTGTGCACGCAAGCTGCCTGTCAGACCACGTGCGCCGCTTTTCTTGACTTTGTATGTTCGGGCCGTCAAAAGTTGTGGGCGCCCAGAACACGAGGAACAACTTTTCTGACACGCGCCGCTTCCTCTGGATTTGGGCCATCAGAAATTGTGGGCGCTCAGATCTCGAGGGACAACTTTTTCTGACAGCCGGATTTTCCTAGATTCGGGATCATTTTGGGCTTCCAGAACATGTGGGTGCCCAGATTTTCAACGCGCGCGCTGCCTGCGTCAGAACTTTTTGGGCTGATATGCAACCTGTCAAGTCAAACACTTTCGGTCGCCCTAAACTGAAATTGGGGCGACCAGATCCGGTAAAGAAGTTTCTGAACCACCCGAACAGCAAACAGGCATGATCCAAAAAATCTCATGAGATTCGGATCCACTTTAGGGCACCCGGAACAGGGTCCAGAAATCGCAACTTGACAGAACACAGAATTTGAGCAGTTTTTGAATATTTAAAAATCCTATGCACCTAATTAGAAGTTAGAAAATGTTTAAGTGATCTATAAGGTGATAAGATGAATAGTTTTAAACTTAGCTCAAAATTTCTCACTCTAATAGAGCATCAAATAAAGAATAGAGAGAGTGAGTTTGTCTTTTTGACAAAGAAAGCAGAAATAGCTTCAAGTGGTGAGGCTCGGTGCTAGAAGATTGCCCATCTTGAGTCCTTTTTGAAGATATAAAGATCTAAAACACAAAAACTCAAGATAAAGAATTAGTCCAATAATCGTAATTATTTGTTATCATCAAAATCTAAAAGATTAGGGCCACTAGGCCAACAGTAGGAGTGTTTAGCTGTATTTTGGTTGTTTTGTTAGTTTGTGCTAATTTTGTGGACCAAGTAAGCTGTTCGTTAGTGGGCAAAGTGTGAAGCTCCAGTCTCGAGTTTGTAATTTTTTTTAAGCAATTTCAGTTTCTAAAAAAAGGAGAGAAGGTTCCCTTCCAAAAAAAATAGCTTTTGCTTTCTATTCTCCTTTTTTCTTTGAGAATCAACAGAATTAAAACATACTAAACTAGAAAAAATAGTATAAGCATGATTAATTTTATCTTTGCATCTTTAATTCGGAGATAGTAGTGGTTAAACTCAAAGCTGTACATAACTTACAAAAATTCAATTTAAATTGAATAGCACTCATTGGAGCAGACTCTTCTCTTCTAATGTGCTTAATCCCACATTCTTATTTTATTCTTTGGAGAAAGCTCCTCTAGGGAGGAACAAATCAATCAAGACATAGAGGAATCACTCTATTTGGTTATCTCTAATTGATAAGTCTATAGATTATTTTGAAAGACACAATAAAAGTATTGCTACTGCCACTACTATCATGTCCAGAGCTACAGCGTAAACCTTTTCCGGAATACGCACAGACACGCTGTGACGCACTGGACCTTGCGAATTGTGGGGTCCGAGTGATTATTTGTGTTTTGAACTTTTCCAGACTTTCTGGTGGGTCGTGGATAGTGCTCCGACCTATGGTTCGAGTCCCGAGAATTGTGGTTTAAAGCGGTGTACCAAAATCCAAAAAGTCGGATTTTTGGTCAGCTCTCGGGTAGCCTTCAGCGGGCTGCGTACCGGTACGGGCTCGCTTGCTGTACCGGTACGGGCTCGCTTGCTGTACCGGTACGGGCTCGCTTGCTGTACAGGTACGTGGTGGTGTACCGGTACACAGACCATTTCCGAGCAAACCCGAGGCTCGGGTTTGACTTTTCGTGGGTGGTGTACCGGTATACAAACCCGTGTACCGGTACACAGTGCAGAGTGGGCTGTTTTCGTGGAGGGGTGTTTTTGCAATTGTTGCAACCCTTTATAAACAACCAACCCCGATGCCTTGAGAGCTCTTTGACCCTACACCAGTGTAGAAAAGATGAGAACCTCCTCCCTCTAATGTTTCCTTCTCCTTTCTTGTGTTTGCGAGTTTTTATCTCTTCGCGTGCCCTTCTGCTTTTGTGGTTCACACATTGGACTGAATCTGTGATACTTGGTGAGCTGTGGTTTGGACAACCTGCAACCGCTAAGAGGACTCTAGCTGGTTGAAGCTTCTAAGATTTGTAGCTATTCCCTCTAACGATTTTTGGATATCACTAGATCAACACTAATTTTGATTTAGGGTAATTGGGGATTTTCGTTTTGAGGCTGACCAAATTATGTGTAGAACCTTTGTTTAGGTTAATGGAAAGCTCTACTCCCATTCTGAGATGTGAGAACTCCCTTCGCAATCGTGATCTCGTCTACCCTTATGCCCTATACGCTTAAAGAATGAACATAGGTCATCGTCGACTAAGATGACACTTGGTTTCTATCCCTGCGTACTAGGACCTGAGGACAACCCTCAACGTTGAGCCACGAGGATTCTCCGTTCATCGTGGGTTGCTTCGTGGAAGGCACAATGGCCCATATCTCTTTCTACTTCGTAAATTTATTATTAAGTTCATTTCTAGAATGGAAATTTATATGAATTTAGAGCACTTAAAACTGCATCCTTGTAATTATAAAATTTCACTTAAGTAGACTATATATTAAATGCATGGCATAGTGAAAAGTGTTTAATATGCAATGAAAAATACATCCATAGATAGACTTGATTATGTCCTTAAATAATACTGCCCATGTTTTACCATAAGAACAAGAATGTCTAAAGGGCACTGCAAACAGTAAAATATAAAATGCAACCTAGAGACATAGAATAGGCCATTTGTAACATCTGCTATATCAATTGCCATGTTAAACGACTGATGACTAGGATAGCCTTGAGACTTCATAATATTCCATGTTAATTAAACATTAGCACTTGTCTATCAAGATCGTTTGACTACTTGCCACTTGTTCTATCGCACAAGCTTGTGAGGTCGCTCCTACAAGCCGACGTCCGGAGAGGCATCGCCGATACATAATTCGCCGTCGGATGCGACGAAGGGATGCCGTGGCAGCTCATTCCAGTGGCGGATTATGACTACCCACGGGGCCATTACGCGCACCGCGGCCAATAGCATCGGGTGGGCCAGGCCAAGACACCTTTCGCCGGTGTTCTATATTCGACCTGAGAGTCGTAATGACATGTGACAGTGACTGACTAGAGTAATGACATTGATAGAATACGTAAACAAGAACTTTACTAATCGCATGTGAACATTATGAAGTTAGACTTTTACATTCATCATATTCTCCATACTTATGCTATTTATGCTAAATAGAGATATCATTTGTAGTAAGCTACAATTTACTTACCTTCTGTTCTACATTATAGTCCACTAACCACGCCCCCCCCCCTCCTTGTACTTCCCTTGGTGGCACTTCACTGAATCATAATTGCCCACGGAACTATTCTAATATCTCACCCCCTGTTCTATTTCTTTCAGAGCCTTCTGCACTACGGGCGAGGCACCGACGCTGCAAATGGATCGCTAGCCTAGCTATGAGGCTACGGTAACCTTGGCCTAGTGGTTATACTCCTTTCTATTGTGAGTAGAAGAGTGAGAGATTTCTGATCCATGTATAGAGACCACCGATTACCTACTTTTAGCACTTGCTTCTTGGATTTCCTATTATTCTACTTATTCTTATTATGTTCACGTTTACACCTTATCCTTAGCTGTAGCATTAACATTATATCTCTGATCACTCTAATTCTGATTAGCGTTTATATTGTTTTTTAGAACCCTTATCGTTAGACTATGCGCTCTCGCAGTCGCGCGGGGCTTCGCTGGGTCTGGCTACAATTACATTGCTATCCAGACTAGGGTTGATCTTAGGACATAATGAGCAAAACCTTAGGCGTTGGACATATAGAAATAGCTCGTAGAGACGAGCATCTGACTTGGAGCGAAAGTACATGATTGGCTGTTATATAATCTATAAAATTTAAGTTGATTGAGTCAATGCCTCTAACTTCGCGAAGGTTACGTTGCGCGACAACGAACACGGATTAGTAGAAGCAACACTTCTTACTTTCGCCATGATTGGGTTGCTATTTGAAGGCGCCGACGATAGCGTGGTTCACTGACTACGCCTTATGACGTTGATGACGATCCAGATTACTCGCTCAATCCTGCCGGGTGAGCAATGGCAACTTTGAGGAGTCGAGACCTCCCCGCTACCTCCGATACAAGCGAGTCCGTGAGTAGGCACTTCGCCCTTCACTATTGGTTACCAGCAGCGGAGGCGCCCGAAGCAGACAGGCGCGCGCCGACAGATGCGGGATGAAACCATGGAGACCTACTATGCACACGCACTTCCAGGAGACGCAGGGCCCCACACCCGCCAGCACCATTGTGGACATGGCATGGAGAGCTGCCGTCCCCCGTCCCGTTCTCGCCGTCGGCGCCTCGCGGCCTTGACCCCAGAGGAGGTTGGCGGCGCATGTGCAGAGGCCCCCGGTTAAGCACTTTCCATACCTTGTGAGGGCGGAGAAGGAATGACGCATGAGCGCCTCAATGAGTTCAGGAGTGCAGCCCCCGAACGTCTCTCGACGCAAAGCCGGTGACCCACGATCCGTGGAGAAGTGTTGATGCATTTGAGAAGCCTTCACACACCTCGTGGAGGAGAGACAGAGTTGTCCGCTCACCACCACTGGAGACGGCCGCCTACCGCGTGGACTTTCAGAGCACCCGCAGCAACTGACTTGGCCAATCTATCATTGGAAAGTTCCAAACTTCTTTGGACTCATATCCTGGCCATCGTCAAGCGGAAGCATAGGACAGGATCTGCCAACTGCGCATGGCACAGACTGTACCGATACGAGAGGGAATTTCTCCGACTTCTGCATTGGCGGCCCTGTGGCGGACGACGAGGACAAGCCCTCATCTTCGACAGAGGGTTGCGACCGTCGATTCCGGGTTTGTCAATCCCTAACCTGGTCCCAAACCTTACCGGAGGGTGGACGCGCGCAATATCATTACCGTGAGAACGGCGCACGAAGGTCCAGAGCATGCGTGAGCTAGAACAGAAGGCCTCAAGAGCCTGCGGCTGAGGTGCCAGCCAACTCACTCTAGAGGCCGCCAAGCATCCGAGAGCCATCAGCGTACGTCGCGAGCACACATCGAGGAGGATCCCGATCGGCCCGGCCTTACCCGTGTGTGATCTGCGTCGTCCCCAATTATCCACCCGAGTGTCACAGGACGGGCGGCAATGCTTCCATTCCAGGAGGGCAACGTCCTACCGGACTTGCACCGAGAGGCTCTTCACCGCACCGTCGCACGCATCGGCACCGCTCTAATCATGTCGCGTCAGCCAGACCCGTCGACACACGTGTACGACCGCGGCGCCACACCGTCACGCCTGAGTGAGTATCGCGACCGGCCTCCAGTGGCGCGCAGACTGGCCGCCAGACCGAGAAGCGCAGCACCGAGGCATTGCCAGGTATCATATTACTTGATGCATTAGAGTCGTGCTTATTTGATACTGGTGCACACACTCATCATAGATCGCCTGTTGCCGATGCATGCATACCTTTAGTTCCTTGTTGCCATACGGACATTAGTTGTACCGAGCCAGTTGGACATTAAAGAGTAGAGCCCCAGGGTTGCCACATTGGATGCAGATTATTAGCCGATAGATTGTATCTTTCGCAAGACTTGGTGAATTGATGTTGTTTGGCAGGATTTGACCAAGTATATGCACTGATTGAATGCAAAATCGCATCTACTCTTAGAAAAAGAACCTGGCACCACCGAGGGGTATTTTGTGGATCCAAGTTCGCCGTGTTTCGATACGATCAGCCTGCCGGGAGCAGGCATGATTATTAACAGGTTGTGTAGCCTATTTGCTAGTGTGTGGCTGAGGCGAAATAACACCCTAGATTGATGAATAATCCGGTTGTGCGCGGAGTTCCAGGACGGTTTCCAAGCTGAGGCTACCGTATCCTCCTTATAGGAATTGATTCTATTGGAGATCTCGTCCCTGGACTACCCCAATCTCAAAGGCACACTATAGGATGGCACCCGGAGGCAAGACTAAGGACTGAGGCAAGCTGCAAAGGATTTGTTGAACAAAGGCATCATTCACCGGCGTTCACACTGGAACACCCGTGTTACGTCAAGAATAAAGACGGATACTTCGCCCTTTGTGTGGATATCGTGAAACTGTAATAAAGGTCACGATCAAGAACAATATCGTTGCACGATGACACGCCTGTTTATAAATTTCAGGATCATGTGATACCAAGATCGATCCTTACATCGAACCCACCGAGTCTAAAGATTAAGCCTGAGATTATCGAAGACGCTTTAACACGATGGAACATTATGAATTTCACAGATATGACGTTCGCTTACAATGCCGCCCGCAAGCTTTAGGATCCTAATGAACCGGTTTCTAAGCCTTATCTAACAGTTCGTCCGTGGTTTCATCCGACGACTTTGATTTACTCTGAAATGATCAGATCACGAGAGCATTGAAAATTGTAATCTCCAAGTACTTCGGAAAGAGCTTTACCAAGTTTGAAAACTGTGAGTTTGGCTTCGAGAGTAGCTGTCCTCGACACTTGATTTTCGTGATTCGGTATATGCCTTGACTCCAAAAGAAACATCCAAGATTGCCGAGACTGACGACGTAACCGAGATACGACCTTCCCCGGATTGCCGGTGACTACGGAATACTCTTGAGGATTTGCAAGGTTATCTCCTCCGCTCACGAGCTCACGGCATAAAGGATTCAAGTTCATTTGGAATGACGCGTGCGACGAAGCTTCCAAAGGTAAGCAGAATTGACGACCGCCCGCATCTTGACCACCAGTAGCTGGTGCGGGGTAGTTGGTTTTATATGATCCCTAATGGATGGCTTGTATTATGCAGGAGGAACGTGAACGCGTATGCTTCTCACAACAAAGGAAATAAGAAGAACTACCCGACCGCATGATTGAATGGCGCTCGTAGCTGTCCATTGAAACAATGGCGCCACTATCTTATGGCCGAGCGATGTGAAGATTACACGGACAACAAGAGCTTAAAGTACCTATTACTCATAAAGAAGTTGAACTTGAAGGCAGCGCAGATGTTGAGCTACTCAAAGATAGATCTGACGATCCTTTACCACCCAGCAAGGCTAACGTTGGCGGATAGCGCTAAGGTAGGAAATCGATGGAAAACTTAGCGATGCAGGTGACCAACCGCATGATCGAGCAAGTAAGCGGTTTGAATGAGAGTTACTCTGACACACATCCCTTGAATTGATGACCTTAGTAGTGCAAACCTACCTTTTGCTGATAGAATAAAGATAAGCAAACTTCCGATGAGGCAGTTGCCAAAAGATCGAGTAAAATGGTTGAGGTTCATAACACGCGTAATTCCTTGGACAACGTAGGTTAATGCGCTTCGAGGACACTATGTTTTCCCGGACTCGGGAATTAAAAAGACATTCTCAAGAACGCGCACCGGCGCCCTATGCATCATTCCGGAGCAACAAGAGTATCATAGGACTAAATTCTCTATTGGTGGCCCGGGATGAAAAAGGACGTTGGCGAGTTCGTAGCTCGTTGTCTAACTTGCCAACAAGTAAAGGCTGAGCACCGAGTTCCCGCGGGGAAACTTCAGAGTTTGCCTATTCCAGTATGGAAGTGGGAGAAGATCGCCATGGATTTTGTGACAGGTTTGCCACGCTCTCAGGCCGGGCATGACGCTATTTGGGTGATCGTGGATAGGTTGACGAAGTCAGCGCACTTCATACCTATTCATACTACTTGGATTAGAGAGAAGCTCGCACAAGTGTATCTTGATGAGATTGTGCGGCTTCATAGAGTGCCTACATCGATTGTATCTGATCGCGACACACGCTTTGTGTCCCACTTTTGGAGGAGTCTACAGGATGCCTTAGGCACCCGATTGGATTTCAGTACGGCATTCCACCGGCAGAGTGATGGACAGTCGGAGCGCACTATTCAGACTTTAGAGGATATGCTCCGGGCTTGTGTGATAGATTTCCAGGGAGGATGGTCGCAGCATCTACCTATGGCGGAGTTTGCTTATAACAACAGTTATCAAGCAAGCATCAAGATGGCGCCCTTCGAAGCACTTTACGGACGGAAGTGTAGATCGCCACTTCATTGGAGTGAAGTCGGCGAGAGACTGGCTTTAGGCCCTGATGTGCTCCAGGAAGCTGAGGACAAGGTTCGAATTGCTCGGGAGCGACTTTTGACGGCGCAGAGTAGACAGAGGAGCTACGCCGATCGTCGACGGCGAGACTTGGAGTTCTAAGTTGGAGACCATGTTTTCTTGAAGGTCTTGCCGACTAGAGGAATCAAGAGATTTGGGATTCGAGGAAAGTTGAGTCCCCGTTTCATTGGACCATATGAGATCTTGGAGCGTGTAGGTCCGGTAGCGTATCGACTTGCTCTACCACCGAACCTATACGGCGTGCACAACGTCTTTCATGTATCGGTGCTTCGGAAGTACATTCATGATCCAGCTCATGTTTTGGGAACTATACCAGTGGAGCTGCGCAAGGATTTGAGCTTCGAGGAGCAACCCGTGAAGATTTTGGCTCGCGAGGTGAAGAAGCTGCGGAATCGGGATATTCCGTATGTAAAGGTCCTTTGGAGCAACCACGAAGAGCGGGAGGCCACGTGGGAGCTAGAGAGTGCGCTGCAGGAGCGCTATCCCCATCTTTTTCAGATGGAGCCTTGAGGTATGCTTTTGCTTTTGAGTTTCGCGGACGAAACGCCTTTTTAGGAGGGGTGAATGTGACGCACTGGACCTTGCGAATTGTGGGGTCCGAGTGATTATTTGTGTTCTGAACTTTTCCAGACTTTCTGGTGGGTCGTGGACAGTGCTCCGACCTATGGTTCGAGTCCCGAGAATTGTGGTTTAAAGCGGTGTACCAAAATCCAAAAAGTCGGATTTTTGGTCAGCTCTCGGGTAGCCTTCAGCGGGCTGCGTACCGGTACGGGCTCGCTTGCTGTACCGGTACGTGGTTGATGGCTGTACCGGTACGTGGTGGTGTACCGGTACACAGACCATTTCCCAGCAAATCCGAGGTTCGGGTTTGGCTTTTCGTGTGTGGTGTACCGGTACACAAACCCGTGTACCGGTACACAGTGCAGAGTGGGCTGTTTTCGTGGAGGGGTGTTTTTGCAATTGTTGCAACCCCTTTATAAACAACCCCAACCCCTTTGAGAGCTCTTTTGAGCCCTAGACCAGTGGAGAAAAGGTGAGAACTCCTCCCCTATGGTTTCTTCTCCATTTTTGTTGGGTTTTTTGCTAGTTTTATCTCTTGTCTTCTTCTCCTTCTTTGCTTTTTGTGATTTTTCAACGCATTGGAGAAGTGTGAACTGGTTGGAGCTTTTTGGGGAGTCAACCTCAACCCTAGGAGACTTTGAGCTTGGGTTGAGCTTCTAAGAGGTTTGTATATTTCTCTCCTCTAGATTCGGATTTTGTGAGTATCACTAGATCAAACCTAAGATTTCTGGATTTTAGGGTAATTGGGAATTTTCATTTTGAGGGCTTTTTGTACCAAATTGATGGTTTAGAACCTTTGTTTAGCGTTAGAATTGGAAGGACTTAGCTCCTCATTTGCGAGATTGTGAGAACTTACCTCTTCGCAATCGTGAGTTTTTCGTCTACCTAGCCTATATCTTAAGATTAACTTAGTCGTCTTCGTCTATCGACTAGATGACACTTGTTTCTATACCTCTAGGGTACTAGGGACTAGAGGACACCTCGTTGGAGCGGCCACGAGGAGTCTCGTTGTCATCGGTGGTGTTGGCTTGTGGAATATGGGCGAAATGCGCCCGGCTTGCTCTTTCTACTTGTTCCGGTAAATTATTTTTAGAGTTCTTTCTATCTACATGGAATTTATATGAATTTTAGAGCCACTTACAATGCATTGCCTTGTGTATTATAAAAATTTCACTATATAGTAGAGCTATAGAGTAGAATGCATGCATATGAACAAAGTGTTTATTTGGCAAGTGGAAAATACATCTCTTATGAGGATTATGACTTGGAATATGCTGCGCTTGGACATAGTTGCCATGTTTTGCGACATAGAAAACAAGAGTGTCATAAAGGGTGCCTCGAAACTACAGTAAAGATATAAATGCAACCTAGAGACATGATGATTAGACCATTGTATATCTGCTATATACATTCCATTTGAGACATGATGACATAGCGATAGGCCTTTGAGACTTCGCATTATATTTCCATGTTATTAGACATGCAGACTTGTACTTGCGACAGATCAGTTTGACTAACTGCAGCTGTGCTCATTCGCCATGCTTGGTGAGCGGTCCTCCCACAAGCCGCACATCCGGAGATGGCCATCGCGATACATATTCGCCGTGCGGATTGGGCGCCGAAGTGGATTGCCGTGGCCAGGCTCATTCTAGGGTCGGATGTTTGACTACCACGGGGCCATTAGGCTGCGGCACGGCCAGATCGCCTTCGAGTGGGTCTCAGGGCCATAGACACGGCCTTCGGTGGTCTCTTCAGATTCGACTTGAGTATTCTGTATATGACATGTGGACAGTCGATGACTTAGAGTATTATTTGGACATTGATTTAGAATAGTAAACAACGGAACTTTAGTATTTCGCTGCATTGTGAACATTATGATAGTTGGAAGACTTTTACTTCATGCATAGTTGCTTCATACTTATGCTATTTATGCTAAGTAGAGATATCATGTTGTAGTAAGCTACATTTTACTTACCTTTCGCTTTTCTACATTATAGTCACTAACCTCTTTTGTAGCTTTGGGCCTTGTGGTGCATTTACTGAAGTCAGTAATTGCCCATTGGGAACTATTCTTAATAGTTCTCACGCCCCTATTTCTATGTTTCTTTTTCAGAGCCTTCTGCACCGGCGGAGGCACGGGATCGCGGCAAAGGGATCGCTTAGCTAGCTAGTGAGGAGCGGTACTCTGCCTAGGTGGTTTACTCTTTCTTTTTGTGAGTTGAGAGAGAGTGAGAGATTTCTGTATCCATGTATAGAGACCACCTATGTACCTACTTTTAGCACTTGCTTTTGGGATTTCCTATTGTATTTACTTTATGTCTTATTTAGTGGATTTACGTTTTAACCTTATCCTTTGCTGTAGCATTTAGACATTTATTATGCTCTGATACTCCTAGATGTCTTTTATTATTGCTTTTATTATTGTTGTTTTTAGACGCCTTATACGTTTTAGACGTATGGCGGGTCTGGGCACGCGCCGAGCGGGCTTCCGCTGGGTCCCGGGGCGTGACACACGCCATGTTTACAAGAACACTCTCATACACATGAAACGTCAACAATCAATCAATATAATCAACCTTTATATAACATTGCATTAAAAAAAAAATTGCGAGTTGATGGGTATCAAAACAAGTAAAGCATAACTACTCTTAGATTTACAACAACTTTCCATGCATACCCAAAAGGTTTTAGTATATGGATTACATAACTTTCTTTTCAACATCTTATCCAAGTCTATCTCCAAAATGGACTTGCATAATATTTTTCATGAGTTCTAGTTTCTAAGCATATATTATATCATCATCTTTTCTCTCTAAGTATACCACATAAATACACACATAGGGTACAACCTCTATAGCTATCCAAAAGGGTGAGAATGCTCTTGATATCACACGACACTTTTTCATGATCCTGAGCTTCTCCCACAGAAGACGGCTCTGAAAATAAATACACTAAATACAAGAATGCAAGAACTACAAGAAACAGTTCCCAATAGATATCGTTGTTGAAAAGGGTGCTCTATACTACTAAGTCAATTGAGGCATATATAGTGAAAAGTAGGAAGTAAGTAACATCGATAAGACAAAAATGCTAGTAAACTTGATACTACTACTACTATGCCTCTAGAACAACATGAAGTAAGCAAGGAAATATCTAACTGACTTTATTATACATCAAGTTACAATACGATATCGCTATTCAATATTTTACCCATTCACTAGAAAACTGGCCCAAAAGTCAGGTCCTAACTTGTGTCACGTCTCATGGGCCATGTGAGCATCCCACTACGAAGCCATGCCTCGCACCCACCACCCAATCTGTACCATAGTAAAATTTTATAGTTGAGTAGATAGTGAATGGGCTATGTGGTGTTATTTGGAAGGATTTTGAAAAATAAAAGATGAGTTAGTACCTACGGAAGAGGTTTGGTGTAAGGTACCGGACTTCTAAAACTATGAAGTTACGGTGTACATTTAAATGGTTCCGGTGAGATTGCGGTGGAATGTAACATACCGAATTTTAAATATAAAAGTAAAAATAAATAAAAATAGTATAAGATACTATTTTTATTGGATTTAGAGAAGTGAAATATAGGTTGGGAATGACCTGTGCTGAAATCGGAGCGAAAGCAGAAGATTTAGAATTTTCTGTGAGAAACGGGGCAGATAAATTAGCAGAAAATACATAGTGTCAGAAAATTATGAAAACTGGTGGATATGTCAGAATCATTTTTATGATGCTAGATTTAAAGTTTCATGCCATTCTGACACCCGAAAAATAGAAAATAAAATCGAACTGCTATCAGCTAAAGATTATAGTTCGGCACAGCTTTCGGTGACCAAATGGGGTCGAAACTGAAAACTTAAGATATATTCTTACTCAGTATGTTAAACCGAGCCTGCCTGTCAAATTTGAGCGCAAACGGACGTTCAGAAGGGCTTCGACTGTTCCGAACTGCTAAACTGCAAGTTGTAATAGGTGTGAGAGGGGGTTTTGTGCAATTGTTACAGCCCCTACTAGTGGCCTGGCAGCATGCGCACACACACACACCCGCACACGTCTTCTCCCTCTCCTTCACACTTGCAACCGAAGGAAGAAAACCCTCACTTTCTCTCTCTTAAAGGTGGGAAAAAGGAGAAGGATTGGTAGAGAAGAAAGCTTGGAGGAAAAGTTCATCTTCTTCATCTTCCTCAATGGACCATTAGAGCAAGCTTTGAGGTAAGCTTCTTGGAGCATCCATGGTAGAACTCTAGAATATGGATTTTGATCTCTATAAATGGTATTTTTGGAATTTTAGGATGCTAAATAGATGATTGTTGCTTAAATCATGGATCAATTTAGTTATTTCTTGCAATAGTTGTAAGCTAGGGCTCCAATGGCATTTTTGCTAGTAGAAGGGTTTGATCTAAATTAACCCTCCGTAAACTTAATTGCTAGGTAAACGAACGCATTGGCGAAGTCGGTTCGGCGATTCGTCGAGCCGTTGTGAAGTTATTAAAGAACAAACGTTAGGCTTCGTTTCCGCCTGGAGGGCCGAGGCGACGTTCAAAAATCATGAAAACGGATTTGGAGCACTGTAGCAACAAAACGAAGACCCTTTTTGCCCGAGGCTGCGAAGCGATGCGCGGTTGGTGAGCAATTTTGAGTTCGGGCCGAACCGGGCACCAGGTGCCGCGGGAGGCCGATTGCAAGTGTCGACAAACAATCGGAACGAGAAACGAGGTGGGTTGTATTTACCGAAGCGACTAGGTCGCCCTTTATGTCTAAGAAACATACGAATTCATATTGATGCATATTAATAAAATGACATAGCTAATGCATGTGGACAATGTGATGCAAAATGCTAAGTAGATGCATATAAAATGATGTAATATAGAAATGCTAGAATACATGATGGCATTTGCATATTAACGTAAAGTAGAATACATGCTAGTGATAATGCAAGTGATATGTATGTGTGCATTGGAATGTATGCTAGGTGCATGTAACATCATGTGAGCATGTTAGACAAGATGCATGTGCATATGGACTCGATATGACAAATAAGATGTCAAGTAGATCGAGTGGCATTAACCTAGTATTAATAAACATAGGTTGGACATAGATGATATTGAACCTAGCGTTGTTGAACGTAAGATAAATAACGAGTGGCATCTAACCTAGTGTTAAAGGACATAGGTTGAGTATGAACCTAGAGTCGGGATCTAGGTGTGTGGCAGCTAACCTAGTGTTAAAGAACATAGGTTGAGTATGAACCTAGAGTCGGGATCTAGGTGTGTGGCATCTAACCTAGTGTCAAAGAACATAGGTTGAGAACTGAACCTAGAGTTAAAGTAAACCTAGGTTGTGAAATTGAGGCATTAAACCTAGAGTTAGTTGGACCTAGGGTGGAAAGTGCATTGTACCTAGATAGGTCGACAGTATAGGGTTGGATATGGACCCTTGACTTGTGAAGTGGATTCCGGAATCCCGAGACTTCTGAGCTCAATAGTTCTTGGACCGCAGGTATATGTGGCATGTTCCTCTCCTACTGGAAGAACTTTGAGTATTGTGACTGAGCAAGAATAGATAGCGCTAGGGTGTATGCGGCATGTTCCTCTCCCTATCGGGGATCTTGGCTATGGGTGTATGCGGCATGTTCCTCTCCCACTGGCAGATCCCTGACCACGGTGCATGGACCTTCGGGCGGACCGTTGGGCGATGTGGTTCTTGGCTTGCAGGCTGAGGTGCATGTGACAGGGTCCTTCACCTCGAGCCGGCAGAGTGCGGATTATCCGCAGTTGATTGACTCGAGGCCGAGTTGGGTGGCTAGCTGGAATAAGGTGGATAGAACCTTGAGGGCTAGTGGTAAATGTGATAACCTAAGGTAATAGAAACCTTAGAGTTGGATGACATGAGCTAAGATTAGCAAGATTGATTGTAGAATCAATAGATCTACTAGTTGTTGCATATATATTCATGTTGCATATAGCATGGCATCGTTTCAGTTGTGAGGCAAAGCAAGGTAAAGTTAGTTGCATGTTTTTTATATATATATCTATCTGTTTATTGGACTAACTTGTATTTGCCTCCCTTGGGTGGCCGTACCCACTGGGAACCATGGAGTTGGTTCTCACCCCACGTTGTTTTGGGGTGTTTCAGGTTGGCACGTGAGCAGCGCGGCGGCGCAAGGCAAGGGCGTAGCTCTATAGATAGCACCCTACCCCAGAGACCAGAGATAGCGGTACCCCGAGTCGGCATAGCCTGGGGGTAGAGGAAAATGAAAAGAACAAATGTATCAAACTCGTAATGAATAAATGATGTAATAACTTATTTTGCATTTGGGAGTTGAATGTAATGTACAAATGAATCTCATGTGAATGGTTGTAATAACATAGGATGTGTTATGTTTTTGATACTTCCTTATGCAATCTATATGTTGAATACTGTTCCTGGTTGGAACCTTCATATATTGTATTGATTGCGACGCCTAGGACGTACAGGGAAAACTCTGTCCGTTCAGCGGTTTGTCGGCGTGCCGAACCTGACCAAATAGGCGGGGCTCGGGGCGTGACATTTGGACCATGAGAAAGATGAGCTCAATGGATGAGGATCACACTATGGTTTAATTGGTAAATTGTCGACTAAGGATCACGTCTAGAATGTCCAATTGATGCTTGCAGGAGTTTGAAGTCGTAGAAGTAATTGTCAAGTTTCGGGTGAAGAAGGATGATAGAGGTGGCTTGTGTGGTGCGCTGGACTTCGCAAATTAGTGAATTTCCAGTGACAAATAGTAATTGATACTATTTAGATAGTTTTAGTGGTTTTTGACATGTTGGACTAATTTTAGTGTGAATATTGTAAGGTGCCGAACTTCTGTAGTTATGAAGTTGCGGTGGAATGTAATATACCGGATTTTAATATAAAAGTGAAAATAAATAAAAATAATATAAGATACTATTTTTATTGGATTTAGAGAAGTGAAATATAGGTTGGGAATGACCTGTACTGAAATCGGAGCGAAAACAGAAGATTTAGAATTTTCTGTGAGAAACGGGACAGATAAATTAGCAGAAAATGCATAGTGTCAGAAAATTATGAAAATTGGAGGATATGTCAGAATTATTTTTATGAGGCTAGATTTAAAGTTTCATGCCATTCTGACACCCGGAAGGTGGAGAATAAAATCGAACTGCTATCTGCTAAAGATTACAGTTCGGTAGAGCTTTCGGTGACCAAACGGGGTCGAAACTGAAAGATTAAAAATTCTTTCGTTAAGTTGAGTGAAACCGAGCATGACTGCCAAATTTGAGCTCAAACGGACGTTCAGAAGGACAGGCGAAAAATATCTATATCTGAGCTACAAACTGAAGTTGAATAGTGTATAGTTGAGGGGCTAACTTGTAAAAAGGGGATTAATCCCTTTCTTCTCTTTCCTCCTCAACCGAACACACACACACACACACACAACACACAGACGAATGCATGGAGGGAGAGAGAAACCTCCCTTTCTCTCTCTAGATCTTTTCCAAATTTGATGGATTTGGTGGAGATTGAAGCTTGAAGGTGCATTTTCATCTTCATCATCTTTTTCCTCTCCATTAGAGCTAGCTTGAGAGGTAAGCTTTGATGCCCTTTAATGGTAGAATTGTAGGGCTTGAATTATATGCTCTAAGAATGAATTTAGTGGAACTCCTAGATGCTAAATAGAGGATTAATGCTTGAATCATGAAGCTAAATGGTGATTTCTTGCATAGTTGTAACCTAGGACTCCAAAATGGAGTTTTTCAAAACCTAGGGGTTTGATTTAAATTGAGCATGTATAAATCTAATTGCTAGGTATTCTGATGCGCTGGAGAAGTCGGTTCGGCGATTCATCGAGCCCGTGCGAAGTTATTAAAGAAACGGCGTTGTTGGTTTCGTTTCCGCCTTGAGGGCCGAGGCGGCGTCTAAAAATCATGGAAACGGATTTGGAGCACCGTGACGCATAACCGAAGACCTATAATTTTCGGGGCTGTGAAGCGGCGCGTGGTTGGTGCGCAATTGCGAGATCGGGCCAAATCAGATAGCGGGTGCCGCGGGCGACCGATTGCAAGTGTCGACAAGCAATCGAAGAGCGAATCAAGGTGGGTTGTGCTTACCGAAGCGACTAGGTCGCCTGCATGTCAAAGTGGAGTTTAGTTTTATTGTTGATGCATATGTGTATGCATGTAGTATTATGAGAATTACGCTAAG
The DNA here is from genome assembly GCF_001540865.1 of Ananas comosus. NCBI lineage: Eukaryota > Viridiplantae > Streptophyta > Magnoliopsida > Poales > Bromeliaceae > Ananas > Ananas comosus. The sequence continues at coordinate 6,902,799 of NC_033624.1, forward strand.
TTGAGACTTGCATATAGAGGCATTGAAAATACATGCTAGACGATAATGTATAATGACATAGATTAAAAATGCTAAATGAAATGCATGATTGCATGTTAGTATATATGCATATTGGGATGAATGCTAGGTGCATTTAGTTTTATGAGATCATGCTGGATAAAATGCATAATGGCATCATGTGAATACATACTAGATGATAGTTGATTATGCTAGTTGACAATGACATGTTGATGCATTGGAAATATATGCCAGTGATAGATCCATGAGATCATGTTAGAGAACATGCATTTTAACGTATTGTTGATAGTTGCATATAAACATTATGTATACTAGTTGATAGTGGCATGTTGATGCATTAGAAATGCATGCTAGTTGATAATGGCAATTTGCTATGTTGAAATATATGCTAGATGATAATTGCATATTGACATGTTAAAATGTAAGCTAAAAGAATGCATTGGGACATCCCTCAAAAAAAAAAAAGGAAAAAAAGAGAATGCATCGGGACATGAGGTAGAAAAGCAAAGTGAAATGCATGATAACCTTTTGTGGAATACATGCTAGGTACGGGTTAGCATTGCAAGATCGTGTCAGAGAGCATGCATAATAACATGTTATCGATTATGTTAGATAAGATGCATGTTGGCATCGTAAGCACGAGATAGAGAACATGTAATTATAGAAACTCGATATGGACAATTAGGTGTCGGATAGATCGAGTGACATCGAACCTAGTGTTTGTCACGCCCCAAACCCCACTACAACATAATTGGGTTATAGAGACACATATTTGGGACACTTTTATACAAGTGTCCCATTTATGTTCAAAATTATTTTTAAAAGAAATTATCAAAGCCCAAACATAAAGCCCAATTCGAAAATAAAAATAAAAAATGTTACACTGCTTAATCCACCAACTTGGCCTAGTTATGAAAAAACAAAAGAAAGAGAAAAAACTGATCTCTCTCATCCTCCTATCTCCTAGGTCATCTCTTCCTTCTCCCCTCACTCAAACCCTTAAAACCCTAGACGAAGAGCCCTTCGATCACTATCTCCACGAACCCCTCCCACCTCGACGCCCTCCAACTTCGCGACCTCCTCCTCTTCTGCGGCCGTTCCGAGCCCGTCGATGCATGCAAGCTTCGCCGCGCCCTCGCCCACAGCGTCGTCGTCATCTCCATCTTTTGCAGGGCCCGATTCTTAGACCGGGATGACGAGCGCGATGGTCTAGGGTTAGGGTTAGGGTTTGAAGAGCTTCTGGAGAGGGCGTTCACCGGTTGGTGGGGTTTGGGAGGGCGGTTTCGGATGGCGGCCTCACCGCTTCGATTCATGATGTCATGGTAATATTTTGCTTCAGATCGCACTTAAAATTTGTCCAATTTATACTGTTTTTGGTGACGATATTTTGCTTATTTTGAGTATGGTTGCTGGAATTGATCGTTTCTAGAGAGTTTCTGTGGATAGATTTTGATGATTAGTTATGAAATTTGTGTAGTTTGAGGCATAATTCGTAATAAAGTGGCTATCTTAACATTGTGCAAAAAAGTGCTATGTTGTGCTTCTGAAAATAAGGTTCATTAAAGAGTAAACCCTTTGACTAACTGTATTGTGTGGGCTCTTTGATTTGTCCTGTTTTTGTGATATAGTTTAAAAGATAATTTATGTTATTAGCCACATAACCAATAGGGCATGTAAACAACTTATCTGTAGAGAGCTTTCTGCCTGAACTGAGAGACTATGCATGCCAAAAGTGATGATCAAGGTAACTTATGACCAAAAATATAAGTTTATAACTAGCCAAGAAGAGAATCTTGTTGTTGCGAACTAAAAGATTGTAGAGCAATTGATAGTGTTTGTTTACGTCTAAATTTTTTCAGTCCTACGGATGTTTTTCTGTAGACATATCATTGGCAACACTTTACAATAATAAGGCATTGTATGCATGGGTTGGTGAAGATGTAGTGAAAATGATTGCTATTTGTATGTTTTCATACATGAAAACTGAAGCTCTCTATAGATCTTTTCTAGTATGAATTTGATTATTAATTATTTTATTTTGTAACTTATATGATTTTCTCCATGGTTGCTTAACTGCTCTGCTTCGGTCATGGACTAAACAACAATAGGATGCAGCAGAACAATGTACTATGGTGGAGTTTCTTCTACTGGATCCCAAAGAGGAAAACACACCGAGGGCATGTTTGTTTCATTGAAACAGGACTTTGGGTTGAAGTGAAGTTCAGTAAATACTTCTTCCCCATTGTTTGTTTCGTAGTTATAGAAGTAAAGTTTTATTAGTTCTGTTGTTTGTTTTGTAGGAAGTGTATGAAGTAAAATTATAATTTATATATAAATAATTAACTAATCAATTTTTATCATATTTTAAATATGTCAACTGAATAAAAGAGTAATTAGTACCATAATTAAATATATTTAAATATAACTATCTTTACCTAGTATATTATTTTATTTTTTTTTCTTCATCTCTCTTCACCGTAATTGACTTCGGTCCACGATGGGCCGAAGTCAATTACGCCGTTTCAGGTTAACCTGAGTTTCGACTGTAACTTATTTACGGCGAACCAAACAACAAAAGTGGTCATTTATGGCAAAAACGACTTCCCTCCTCTCCACTTCCACCCCACTTTCACCCAAACAAACATGCCCCGAATGATGCTTCTAAGGCACTTAGTAGATTTGTAAACCAACTGTGTGATCTTGAAAACTGTATGATCTTAAAAATCATACATATTTGTGTTGAATATATCGATGACTTTTGAACTTAGTAGCAATAGACTGAGCTTGATTCATTTCACATTATTATGAAGCAAATGATGTCAGCTAAAGCAGATTATATTGTTCCCATGCAGATCAATCGGTGTAGTTTGTTATAACAAATAAAATAGGTTCAGTGTAGTTTTGTTATAACAAATAAAATAGGTTCAAAACTAGCTTGTTTCTTCATCAATAAATTCTTTTGTTTGTATGTACTTATGAACTAAACAAGTATAAACGACTTTCAAGGGCATTGCTAGCCATGATATTTAATTTCATATAGCCAAGATTCCTTATTAGGCTTGGTTAAGAATGAGATGATACACTGGTAATTTCACTGATGTGCACAACATACATGAAGTTATAGGTGTCTTCTTTATGCTTTATACATATGTTATAGCTAATCCTTAATTCTTTTATGCATCCTATTGAGTGTACTGATGACAAAGACTGCTGTCCATAATTTTGAAAGTAATTCCTAAAAGGGAATTATTGCTTGCTCTTGGATAAATACATTTGTAAGGACTGAGATTTTTTGCAGTGTAGCTAAACTCTCAGTTGACGATGTTTTTGTGTGTATTTTAATTACAAAAGCACTCGTCAAGTTTCGGGCGAAATCGAGTTAAAACGGAAATTCTACGCGATTTCCAAGTTTCACTTAAAGTGAATAGTAACTCGATTTTCCGGAGAAGCCGCGGTGAGAAGTTGGCTTCTGGCCCTCAGCGTGCGAGCGGAGCCGGGCTCGCCCAGACCCCGCCGACGCCCGACCGGCTCCGCCGCGGCCGACGCGCGGCCCCGCCGCCGCTGGCCGCCCTTCCCCGCGGGCCCGTGCCCCTGCAGCCGCCCTCTCTATAGTCCGCCGCCGCCGCGCGACCGCCGACGCCGTCGGGCCGAGCCGGTCCGAGCCGGACCCGACGACGTCCGCCGACCTCGCCGACGCCGCCGCGTCCGCTGCCGCCGCCAGCCGCCCCTTTCAGCGGCCTCGTGCCCCACTGAGGCCCCCTCCCAGGCTTCCACCGCCGCCAGAGCCCAGAGGAGTGTTGGGCTCTCCTCTCTCCCTCTCTCTTTCTCTCCCTCCCTCTCTCCTCATCTCCGACGCCGCCGCCAACCGGCCGGCCCCGACTCAGCCGCCGCCGGACCCGCGCACGTCGTCCACGTCCCTTTCCTCTCCCTCCGCCGACCCGATCCCGTTCCGATCCCAATCCCAAAGATCATCGTTTGGGATTCTCGTTGATATTTATGGCTCCGCGTTGAACGTTTTTCTAGGTGGTTTGTAGCCTTAAAGTTAGGCTCGGGAAGTGGCTTGCTGATTTTGCGTACTTGCGGGGAGGTGCACGCTAGAGTGCGTTTTGCCATGTATTTTACAGCGCTGAAAGCGCTTTTATGGTAAAACGGTGATGGCTGGAGAGGAGCTAGTTGCGCGCTAGAGACGTCTAGGCAGGCAGTCTAAACGCTTGCCTAACGTGGCCACGCTAGTCGTGGTGCCTCTGTTGTTTCGATGCTAAAGCAAAGCAGAACTAGCTGGTGCCCAAGTGCTGTTTTAGGTTGGAAGGAAAGTTCTCTTCTTTTGTGTGGCTTTATGTATATCTTATACATAAAAATCTAAAAGAGCTTTAGGCACGCAGTTTGAGTTTTAGGCAGTCGCAGTAATCAAGGTCTTGTTGACTGGGCCAGCTTTGCTCGATAACCTGACGATACTTGTCTCAGGCCATGCT